>NW_010322722.1:61887-80381 GCF_000700745.2 Antrostomus carolinensis
TGCCCTTATTCTGTAGAGCCCAGTGAAACACAGCCGGATGATGAGAAGGATTTCTGCTGAACAGAATAACCTTGCAATGTGACTTTTTACACTGCTCTGCTACCTGGTGTATGAGAGTCTCTTACAGAGATAGTAAGAAGTTGCTGGTAGACACAAACCTTTTCAACTTAGGAAGCCTGTGACATAATTAATGGATAAAAATGGAATGATGTAGGAATTTTTAAAACTTTCTACAGTACCATATATCCTGTTTTGCTTATTGAATTTCTCTGTAACTCCTCTCCCTGTGTTTGCTATCCTCCTGTCATTCTGCCTGACCTGTGAGGGTATAGAAACCTGCCCTTGTTTCCTACCAAAAAAGCAGGAACAGCAAAGAACAGGAGGAGCACCAGGCTCGTCTATAAAATAAGAAAATATCTCCACAGATGACAATGTTTCAGTAGCTAAGTATGTTATTGAAGTAATTAGCAACTTAATTATCTTCCCAAACGACCTAAATATATATGTGTGTGTATATATATATATATATATATGAATCCTAGATAATTTTTTTCTGTAAGCAGTACTTATTCCTACCTTCCACAGAGATACGTGTGTTATCATCTATGCTGTGTGTTATCACAGCAAGCTGGTATCTAAGGCACAGTTGTACATTTTCAGCTCAAGACATATAGGGATATGTAAAGTGTCCCAGAAAAAACTGGAACTGCACTTTCTAAGGCTATCACTAAGTTGATGATGTCTCTTGAAATTGTTTTTCCACATTTTCTGACTGTTGGCAAGGGGATATGTTAAGGCCCAGAGGAAATGAAGGCCAGTGCACTGCAGAGCTTAGTGCGTCCTGGCAGATTTGATGTGCTTAGCAGCACGCTCTGACACTTGAGAACTGGGATGAAAAGTGAACATCTTTTGCTTTCAAAAAAGGGTGACTACATTTAAACTGCCTTTTCGGAATCGTCCCTGATCCATGCCCAGGAGTTGTATGTGAAATTGATATTTGGATGGGGATTGCACTAACAATTTAATAATACAGATAGTGGTGTTTCATAACTAGCACTGTCAAAGTCACATTGCCTGCAAGTCCTCAGTGGGCTTAGGTGTCCTGAGGGCCAGAACTATCCCCACCTCTCTGGAGAGGGGTGTAATAGTGAGAACAACAGCCTATCTGTCCTGAAAAGTCCTCTTCTGCCTGCTCATCTGATGAACAGCATCAGGGATAGACCAGCTTACTCAGGAGTAAGAAACATCACAGACAAATACAAGGTGTGTGTGTGCCTGAGTTTGAGCAGGGAAAGGTTTTCTGAAATCTTGTTTTTTTTCTGGTATTCTTTGTTCCCAGAGGACGTTTGGGAAGCCAGGAGAAGTGAGTCAAGACAATCTCAGCTAAGGAATTTTTCAAGGAAAGAGAAGCATCATAGAGCTGCACTGAAACTGTCAACACCAGTTGCTCAACCCCACATTGCTTGTTGTGGCTTCTAAGGTGAGCTCCCTGGCCAGAGCTGCCAGACTGAAAAAATCAACAGAGAGAAGGAGCTGCATCTTGGGCAGCAACTGCAGGCAGTTAGAATGCAGCCAGTATCATCCAGCTCCTGCTCCTTTTTATGAGATTTGGACTTCAGTAGCATGAAATGATGTCACCTGTTAGAAAGGCAGGAGTTAGCTGAGATTAAAACTTACTAGAGCAAAAAAGAAAACATTCATAGAATATGTATAGGAAGCATACATAAAAAATGGAAAACATTAAGATGGCAAAGGCATGTGCCAACTCAACAAAGGTGTTGAGTGGATTTTTTACTTCCTCTTTCCTTGCAAGAGTGGTGCTAAAAATTAGATGAATAAACAGTTCCCATCCAATTACTAGGGCTTCTAGGTTTGAGGGGTTTTTTTAATGAAAGAGGCACAGTTCCATTCCACAATGTTGCATGCCATACAGCACGGCAAAGAGCAAATTTGCTTTAAAGAGGCAATATTCAATGTTTTTACTGCGCAGATAATATTTCACTCTAAACATGTCAGTGCAGATGGATCTGTGGTGACAGTTTTCCAAACAAAGCAGCTGCAAAATCTAACTCAGTTAAATCGTGTCATTGTACTGTATATTTGTATATGTGTATATATACATACACGTATGTACATACACATAGGTATGCACACACACACATTTATATAAATATATATATAAGAAAATATAAATCTATACGATACTCCTTCTCTTGTTCATCCATATACAAGAATCACAGGGCACAAATTGTGTTTGGTCAGGAAGGGTGACACTCTGGCTAGACCATGGAAGTGCCACCGCTTGCCCTTCCAATAGCCTCATCCCATTTCAAGAGAGACTCCTTTGTTCCAAGCCTACATGAAGAAACTTTCTGTACGGTCCTGTTAATGAAACTGGGATATGTGCCCTGTTTATTCATGTTCCTTTTCACTTGTTTGTCTCATGTTTAAATTTAGACAGTGAACTTGTCACATCTGGGACTCTAAACTAATTTGTTTTGAGTCAATCAGTACTTTTGGATCCTATGTAAATATTCGTCTATAATAATCAATGTGAAACACTATTAATGTGGGAGCCTAATATAATAAGCTGTTCCCTTCCGATTTACCTATTGGATTAAGCTATTTCTTGTTTAAGCAACATTTGGTATTGATTTGAGATAACTGTTTCTTGGTTTGTTTGGGATTTTTTAGTATAGCATGGCTCTGTGACTTCAAGGATTAAGGCTGGTGCAGGATGAAACATAGGTCTTTTGAGAGGTGTCCTAGTAAGGCAGCAGGCAGGCAACAAGGAGTTCTTGGGGGTCCACCCAGCTTAGGAATGGGCAAAGCTAGCTTTTGGAGAGCCACAGGAACACAGACGTTCACTGGGGCAGCACAACGGAGGGAATTTATGCATCAAAGTCCTGTGGCACCCAGGTCTGGGGAAGTTACACAGTGCTTCTTTCCCAGGTCTTGCCTAAAAGCACGACTAATAGCACTGAGGAGGTGGTCAGCAGTGTGACAAAGTGATGTCACAGGGGAAGAGAAAAGCCAAAGAGACAGGTCATGGCCTGTGACTCTGCTTTTATCCTAATTCTACCTGTATAAGACTGTGAGCATTTTACTAAACACGTTACACCTCTGAGCCCCATTTTCCTAACTTGCAGAAATAAGATTATATTTGCCTGCTTTTATATCTACACCAGAAAAAAGGCTGTTCCTGGGTCCTGGTCCTAAGTAGTACACAACTGAGTGCCATACTCTTTCCAGCCCTAGGTTAGCTGCCAGAATGAGGTCCTAGAAAGAAATCTAATTAAAGCTGTCATCTCCAGCCATACTGTAAATTACTTTTTTGTATGTGGCAGAGGGAAATGCTTTCAGAAGTGTCTGCTGTATGTTCTTAGTAAGACATCAGCAAAGTCTGGCAACTATCTAATGTAATTTTAATGTAACTATTTACTGTAATGAAAATCCCTAAAATAATATCATGATAATAGCCCAAAACAGTTAAACACTGTTGTAAGCTGTAGGATTTAGAATCATTACTGCAGTATCATTTTTTAAAGATACTATGTCTCGTCTGTGGGATTTTCAGGTTAATATTAGGCTTATAACACATATTAGCCATGACTACTTCATTACACCCATTTATCGAATGACCTCAGACACGTCAGCTGCCAGCTCCACCTTTGCTCAGTGCAGAACAATCGGCTGTGTTTTATTTAAGAGAGTGAGAGATTTTAGGAAAATTATGCTTGTGCCTTGCAGTAATATTTAAGGTGCATACCTTTGCAGGAGGCATGGATGTGTTTCCCAGCTGTTTTCCTCCCTTCAGAATTCCTCCAGGCTGAGAAAGATTTAAAACCCAGCAGATTCACCCTGCCTAAGCAGGGAGGGAGAGAGGGAGGTGGTGTATGGAGATACCATCGCGATGGAATCAGAAAACCCAACTGCACAATGAACTCTGTTCTTTCCTAGACTGGAAACCGAGGAACACATTTTGCAAAGTATTCAGTTTTGTGGCCACTTCACCTCTGTAGGCTTTTGGGACATCTTTCAATTTTCATTAAATGTTATATTAGAATCACTGTTGACTCTGTCATCAAGTCTTCCACATACTGACAAAAGTGTTTTCCCTTGTGAAGAAGTTGGGTGATGTGATTTCTCAAATAGTTTTGATTAAGGGATGGATAAGATTCCCATTACAGTTGTTACGAACATGGGAAAACTGAAATATGTGAATGACAGAGACAGTCTTCTTTTTGACGATTTTGTTTTGATTTTTTTAAAAAAGAGTAATTTAAATTAAAAAAGTCTGGTGGACAGAAGACTGTGAGAGATCTTCCCTGCAGTTCTGTAAAAAAAAAATGCAGTAGGAAAAAGATGCGGGCAAAGCATCCTGTGGTGATGGATCTGTGGTACATGGCTGTCAAGGACCTAAAGAGCACCCAGTTCAGTCATTTAGAAGCTGACAGGGAGCCACTCAAGCATTTGGACATCCCAGAAAGGAAAAATACAACCTCAGAACTTGGATATTCCTGTAATCCAGGACGCATCACCACCTATAGTATATGCTATAAGGACGCTTCTTTTCACCTGCCATATGGATAGGTGAGCTGCTCAGCTTTGGGTTTACACTGTTTTTCCCATGGAGCTAATGAGACAATACTCTCTTGCCACTGGGAATATCCATGAAAATATGTCTCAATTTATGTAATGGTCCATCTGCCAGTAAAAGAAGCAATATAAAAACACAGAGGTCAGGGGCAGATCTATTATAGAAGGACAGCATATGGCAACACAGCCATTAGATGAGCATCTCATACTCTTGAGAACACTTTAGGACTGACAAGGGGTTAAGGCAAATGTTGGTTCATTGCTAAATTCAAGACTCAAAATGAAAGAATGCAAATGCCTTGTACGAGCAAGTTTTAAAATAACACTTTTAAACAGCCATAGGGACTCTATGCAAGAGAGACTGAAAAGTTTTGAATAATGCATGCAAGATAATTTCCAAAATCACCCTTTAACTAGTACCACATTCTTTTCACTGTCTCCATATTCATGATTCACCATTTGCTAATCCTGATGCATAAGGAATGAAGATAGCCCCTGTGGATAAGACCTAATGGACACCATCCTGGAATAATATACAGAACTCAACATCCAGACATGTGTCTTCAATTTAAAATAATTCAGCAATCATGTTCAACCAGAACCTGATTACACAAAATGGGACTTTTTAACTCCCAGACTTGGATCAAATTTTAAGGCCAGAAGAAAAGAAAAAAAAAAAAAGTGCTATGTTTATACATTCCAGATACTGGGGTTGAGTTATCTGCACACAAATTTAACTGTTTCTTTGAGCCCCTTATCAGATCATCTGCAACTATTTTAAATGCTTTTGCTTTACCTGCCCTTTGTAGTTCCTCAGTGAGATTTCCAGCATTCCAGAATTGTGATGAATGGATTTCCTGGATCTGGAAATTAATTAAAAATGAAGCTGAGTGACCATACCCCATTACAGTAAATTGTAGCTTTTTTTTAAACAGCAACTGCTACATTTTTTTTCTTTTCTTTTTCTCTCCATGAGGGCTGAAAAGAAAAAGGACCCTGACTCAAAACCAACAATAGTAAGCCTCAGCAAATTGCCAAATAGTGTCTCACTTTGCAAAAGCAGTGGCTTCAGTTTTTCCTGTGGTTCCATGCTTTCTGTGTCAGCTGCTCTTCATACTAGTTACTCAGGAGGCTACTAGTATCTCTTCTCCTGGTCTGTAACAGAAAGGGAAGGAAGTTCTGATCCTTTAGATCGCCTGGCCCTGAGGTGGCCTGAAGAAGGTCACAGGCTAGTAGGGTGTTTTGTGAACAGAAGTAAGAGTCGGATGCTGGTTAAATACCTGTAAGATTTATGTGTCACTGCTATAAGTCAGTTTTATTGCAGGAGAGAATTATACCCAGATCTAGGGAATGCCACTAAAATCACCAAGAATCCCATGAGGGTCCCTGCAGGTCTGGTCTCTCATGGGTGAAGATGAAACAGCTGCGACAAGACAGAGGTGCAGAGGTCCCAGGTTGCCTCTTTCACCCTTTTTTTCACAGTTTGATTAGAGCTGAGTGAATCTTTCTTTCACACTCTCATGATAAAACCCAGAACAACCACCTGGCTTGAGATTCACTGTCATGATCCATTTTTCACTAATATCAGACCTATTCCAGTCAAAGACTTCTTTATCATACTTTTTAAAAATGAGCAAGATGGGATGCAGGAAAGAGATGGGAACGCTGCCTCACAAGGGTTAACCTCTGCTGCAGGTTTTGTCATTCTTTTGTCTTCAGATGTGGGTACTTCTGGGAGATACCCTATGGTACTATCTTTGAGAAGGCTGCCTGTTTATGGGGCCAGGTTTCAGAGAGAGCTGTTCAATGCCTAAACGATGGCTACTGCTGAAGAGTAATGCACAGGGAGAGCCTCTCCCCCAGCCCCTCCTGCAAGCGTGCCTTTGCAGCCCTATCTGCTCTGACTCTTTGAGTTCTTGCATTTACACTCTGTGAGACACTCAGCTTTTGCATGCAAAGAGCTAAATTTTTAGTGCTAGTGGGCCTACTGAAAAGCTTGAAAATCATATGTGATTTAGAAAATTAATAAGAAGGCAAGTTAAATATTTTAATTCATTTTTTATTCATGCAGTTTTAAAGCCAGTTTCACGATATCTGAAGACATAAGTCACAGAGGTTGAAAGCCAGATGTTACTAACACCACTTTTGCTCTTTATTTTGGAGTCTTTCACTTAAGACATTTCTTGGGAATGTACTTGCTCTCTGTGTGGAAAAACACCATTAACAGCATGATGAGAAGTGCCTTTTGCTCTGTCCCCAAGTGCTCTGCAACATGATGATCCCAAGTCAAGGGCAGGAAAGCCTTATCAGTAATCTGTTAGCATCTGAAGGGTTTGATCGTAGAGCTGCGTGGGAAAATGTTCTCCTCAGTCCTTGTGAAAATATTCACAGGGATTTTGACATTTTTCACTGCCCTTCCTAAATAAGGAATAAAAGTCAAAACCAGAAAAAAAATTCTGAAACATGATTATAGACAGAAAAGATACTACTTTAATTAAGATGGGTTAATAAAACCCATCTTTGGTTACTTTTAAGTAATTAATTTTAATGTTACTATTTTTTAAGATAAATCTCTTTTTCAGTACCATACATTTTCCAAACAAGAAATATTATTTTGAAACAGAAAATCAATTTATTGTTCACAAATCACAGGCGTGGGATACTTTCATCATTTCAAAATATTTTCTTTTCCTTCCCCCCTTCCCAAAAAACACTTTTCAACTGGGAGATCGATCCAAATGAAAAAATATTCCAGGTTTAACAGAGATGTGTTTTTTCCATGTCAACCCTTTTATCAAAAAACCCAGTGAGGATGAAGTCGATGGTGGGAATGGAATGGCACAGTCTGTTTTGTCAGGGTTTTGTATGAAACCATCTCAAAAATGGGTTAGGTTTCCAGTCCCCTCTGCCCTGCTGGCACATGCAGCCCTGAGGATGTGACCTGCTTGCCAAATGCCAGGCATATGGCCTGGTGACAGTGCTGTCCTGCATCTTCTCCACATCCTGTAACCCTGCGAGGTTTTGTTCCTGCCACACCAGCTTAAACCAGAGAGTATATATTCTAACGCAATTGTAACAGATTAAGAACTCCAGCTTTTTTACTGTCTTTGTCCTGTCGCTCTCCCAAGAGGAAGATCCCCACAGTAACCATCTCACTTACTTCATAGAAGTAAGTAAAAGGACAAAACAAAGCCCCATGTTCTCTACTCTCTTCTTCATCCCAGCTGCCAAATCCTGATCCAGCCAGCCCCATTTTTCCCTTAGTTCACAGAAACAGCTGATATAAATATTTCTGCTGTTAACCTCTCCTAGGTCTCCTCCAAGCCGACTGCTTCTCTCTCAAGCCAACTTCAACTTAGCGCTTCATTACGAGAGCACAGGCCAGCACTCGGCAATGAATGTCACCATGGTCTTTCTGGGCTGGACAGGAGCCTAATGGGTACACAGTGGTGAGATCATGAGCTAGGGAGGGGGTTGTTTTGACAGTTGAAAATCTCTGGCAAATACATCCAATCCAGAAAACAAATTACTTGCTTCTAGGAAGATATATACACCATCGAACCATCTGCAAAGGCACAGGTAGTGTTGTTAGTTATTGCCAGGGAACAGGACTTGTGTGTGGTGAGTGTTGCCAGGAAATCAGTACCCAAACAAACTGTCATAGATGCAATATGTTATTTGGGCAGGAATAATTTCAAATTCCAGCTCTTTTTTTTTTTTTTTTTTCCCCCCCAAGTTGCTTCCTTAGGTGCCTAGGTGTTGCTTGCTGTGCTATATTCCCTTATGGATGCCATGACTCTGTTGGGCTAGATCACTGAAGTAATTGTTCTCATTTTGTCACAGCTAAAAAGTGATGGTGATGATGATACCAACCTCTCCTGTAGGGCATGCTGCCATTTACTAAGGACCAACTTTTGTTCATCCTGTGAACCAACCTCCAACCTTTGCACTGCTTCTTTTATAAGCCTTGTACATAGTTAATGGTGACATAAATTGCTTTGGGATTTGGGGCTAAAGACTCTTGTAGCTATTTAAGCACTTTGGTTCAGAGGAGATGCTTATGCCTCAGGTATCCTGAGAATGACTCTTTCTAGGTTTGTCTTGAGACATGGCATGTTTTTAAAATCTTTCTGAGCGGTAAGCTGCTCTCACTGTGAAGAAGACGATGATTTCCCCTTGCGCTGGCCATGTTTACTGTGCATGGCTGGGGCTCTGCCCTCGGTGCAGCTCCCCATGGGGACAGGGTGCTCCGCGAGAAAGCTGGGTCCAGAGCTGCAGCCTGCAAAACCACTAAATTGCTTAAATAGTAACATCATTATAGCAGTACAGGAGACTTCTGCAGGCATCAGGTACAGATAGAATAAAGGCCCTCAGGGAGCAATGAAAGTCATCCTCTTTTAAAAGAAGTTGCATTTGAGATGAGAAAAGAAACAGTGGCTAGAAATGAACATTACTCCACAGCAGCAAATAGGGATCACCAGTCCTCCTGTCTTGTTTCATCCTGAATGGGATTGAAATTGTTGCTATTAGTGTTTATTGTTAACTTACTAATAATGACCAGATCATTTTATAGTACAGGTGTGTAGAAGAGATTCAGTTATTGGCCAGGCTGTTGCAGTGATAGGGGCTGTATAAACACTAGACAAAATGGAGCTTACAGCACTGGCACCAACATTTTAATTTATGCCAAGGTCAATTTATGGACAGAAAATCAATGGACATGGACTTCCTAGGGTCCGAGAAGAAGTCTCATCACTTCCTCTGCCTCCGTCTTCCCTTGGCACTGCCGTGCTCTCATGCCATGCTCTCCCAGAGAGGGAGGCCGAGTTAAGCACCCCTTCACAGTGCTGGCCTTACTTCTGTCCTCCAAAACACCACAACAAATCTTCGCTCTCCCAGACCTCTCCCTGCTTCTCCTTTGCCTGGCTGACCAAATCCAGCAGCCCTGCCTCTGCAGGCTTGACCTTTCAGGCAAACACGCTGGCTTTTCAGGAAAGACCCGAGGTAGCTGTTTGCCAGATCACCTCCAGGCACTCTTGTATTTATAATGGTAGAAGGATGTGCCTCTCAGCCCCCCTCCACATGACTGCTGTGATAGTTCATTCACACAGGTGGGCTGAGCAGTTGCTTCATTCCTTCAGGTGAAGATTGGAAGCAGTGGCTGGTCAGCACCAGAAAGAAAGGTCTTTCTTAGCTCCCACGTTTCTCAGGAGAATTTAATTAGATTTTTTTCCTCCTCCATGATGGTTACCGGCTTTATCTGATTGTTCCCATCTGCTGGCCATTCCTCAAAATTCAACATAGTGATCTCACTCCTCTGCACTCTGCACAATCAGAGCAACTGTGGGGGGCCTGGCACAAGGCTCTGTGCCAGAGGGGATGGAGTCAATGTGCTTTGTGTTTGTACTGATGTTGCATGGCATTCATGAGAGCTTGCCTGGGAGAGATGGGGTGTGCCACACGCAAAAAGCCCAGTCCCCCTGTGGGAATGGTACTCTGTCTTTTCTGTTGTTGCTCTGAACATCAGAGGATCTTGGTAGTGGCAGCACTCTGGACTCTTGTCTGACTTGGGCTTGTAGGTCTTGATGCAAACCAAATCACTTTTGTACTCCTCCACTCCTGTGGGAGCTGAGATGTCCCAGTAGAAAGTAAAAATCATGTAAACTGGAAAAGTCTTGTTCAGCAACAGCCTTTGGCCAAAAAGCAGCCAAAGCACACTACACAGCAAACTTTGACCTTTTTGTTAGACTCCAGCACGTCTCTTTACTCGCAACAAGCTTTGTTCCCTTTTGTAAGACACCACCCTTTCCAGACCTAACATCTCTCTGGTGGCAACTGATCTGTCTCCAAGTATCTGAACCTACATACTCGTCTAAATAGAAATGGTAAGTCAACTCTCAGTTCTCCTCTCACATAGCCTACATGGCATTCTTATTGTCTGTTAAAAACCCAAGCAAACTCAAGAAAGGCCACCAAGGACTAACAACTCCTGAAGAGAACTCTGCTTGCATATTTAGGGCTTCATCAAAGAAAATAATCTCTTTGATTGAGTTTTTAAAGCACTCTTACCACCATGAAACAGTGATTTAAGGACACTAAGAATAGTTTAATTAAAAAGCAATATTTCTTCAGTTTCAGAGTGAAGCAAGGCTCATAGGAAAAGGCAGTGCCTTTTATTAGACCATGGAAAAAAAAAACCGACAAACTTTCCAGCATCTGATGTCCCTTCATCATTTTTGGCAAACAAGGAGCAAGCACTTAAAAAAATGTTTTAAGGGCTGAGAATCCTGGCAGATCTACATCCAGGCTTGAACCAGCCTGTGTTAAGTTGGATAGTGAACAGGGTAAGAAAAAACAGCCTTTTGCATCCCTAGGTTTTCTGATGATACCCTTTGTCCTCCTCATCTGTGTTTCAAGCCAGGATCTGCTGCTAAAACATGGTGTTCTCTTGTTCCCACACAAGTGGAGCATAACTGTACTTATACTGATGGTTTTCTCTGATCTAGCTGATTCTTAGGCACTGTCCTCCCTCCAAAAGAATATGGACATAAATATATTTCACATCTTCCCTTTCTGAGGAGAGGACAGAAGTCTGTAAGATTAAATGCTCCTTCCCCTTCAAAGTTCTCACTGGGCATGTGTCTTCTTCCATCTCAGTATCTACATGAAAACCCAGCTGGCTAAGTCCCTCTTGTCATGGGCCACGCAGCAGATGGAAACATCATTCTTCCCCAGCTCCCAGCCAGAAAAAATCTATAACTGGGAGAAGCCACAGCTGAAAAGCAGGACCCAGGCGAGCATTCTTGAAGAATGGTGTTTCTAGCAACATACTCCATTCTCAGAGGCTGTTGTCCCCATGCTCTAAATGTCTCTGTGCTTTCTCCTCATGACCGGATGCAAGAAAGAGAAAGGTGCTCCGAAGTGCTCTGGATTCTCATTTTTGCTGCATGACAAACCTGAAGAGCTCCAGGAAAATGTTAAAGTCAAGGATTTTCTGTGTGTACTGTGTGTAAAAAAAGCAGTATTTCTGTACCTGTAAATTACAGGGACATCTTTTGTAAGAGTGCACATATGACCTACAGAAAAGGAGGGTCCTTGTCATGAGAAAACTTCTGTGCTAGGTGGTGTTTGGGGGCCAGTTAATGACACTTGTGATATGTCTGGAGAAGGCCTGAGCAGGGACAGATTGCCTGAGGGATAGTCCTAAACAGATCCCAAATTGGCCTCACCTCAGAGGGGTCTAGGTGGGATGGTTAAAGGGGGTCCCATGCTTGTGGGATGCACAGCAGTGAAAGACGCTCAGAGAAGTGAAGCTGCCTAGGTGTACAGGGACACATCCTGGGGACTCGTGAGGAGATATGGGTCAGGAGATGGGCACACAACCTAGAGACATGGGGTGCCATGGAAGCTGCAGCACTGAGGAAGCTAGGGGAGGTCACAAGGGGTGGGTTGCTGCTGCTGCCAGGGACAGACGAGTGATGAGCTTTCTGGTATTTGTGAAGGGAGAAGGAAGAGCATTTCAGTGTCAGGAGGAATCCTGGCAAGTCATCCCTGCTCCTCTGAAACAACCTTTTCTTCATAACATCTGAGACAGCAAATATTTTATGAAGAGTTAAGGTCACCTCTGAAGTTTTGACCTCATTCCCTTTGAAATTGGTTAAGATTAAGCGATTTGGCTGAACCTAGCAGATGGTGCAGTAAACTGGACAGGCCTCTCCACCCCCTCAGCCTCGCAGACAAGGAACATGCTGTACTGGAAACAGAGCAGGAGCCACAGTCCTTTGCTGTTTGTGACTCTTGGTACAGAGACAAACCCAACAGCTCCCAGGCTCCTTCACGTAGATGTAGACATGAGCCTTCTTGGACACCCACTGCACTGGAATGAACCCTGATCTGAAAACCTCATGCAGTCAGAGCATACTTGCTACTTTAGTTTGGAGTTTTTTGGTTTAAAGTGTAATTAGATGGGGGGGATTAAAGTTTTGAGCATGCACTGAACTGAAAATTGCAACTTTTTTACTTTCTTGTTGAAAAGTGATGTTAGGAAATAGCAGCCTTACATCAGCTTTAAGAGCAGATGGAGTGAACAGGAAGAAGAACAAAAAAGTTGGTGTAAAATAGCACAGAAAGAAGAAGCATTAAAAAAACAGCCCTGCCAGACACAGCGTGCTGGCCCAAGGTGTTTGCAGAGCCCAGACTGCATGTACAGTGGGAACTTAATCTGAATGCATGTGTTAGTGGTGGGGCAAGTAACGATACTCATCTTTGGGGTCACTCAACAGCTACTTTATACTGCTCAAAAGTTTACACTTGAGGGACTACTAACCAGACCCAGGTAAAAAGACAGCACCTTGCTCAAAGATATTAAAAAAAAAGAAAAAAAAAAGTGGGTGGGGTGGGGTGCAATATGTAGAAGAAGGTCAAGATACTACTGAGTGCAGGACGAATGAATCTAAACCAGTTTTGGGGCAGACTACAGACATTTCCCTCTGAACTACTTTTCTTCCATTCAGAAGGATGGCTATGGGAGCTACCCATGCTTTTCCTTCACATAAGAATAGAGATGCCTGAAAATAACCCAGGGTATCCTCTAGTTTCACAGCAGTTCAAAGGAAACCCTAAAGCTTTCAAATGCATGTAGACCTTGAGCATGTTTGCTCCAGAGAAGTCCAGCACATGGTTGAAATACCAGGAGACACATTGCAGTATCACCCAGGCAGCTCACTCCAGAGTCCTGGAAATCCTGACACAAAGCGAACCTTGGCATTTCTGCAGAGGAAAGAAAAAAAGGCTAGAGCTGATGTGGAGAAGAAGAAATAAATTCAGAAATAGTTATATGAAGACAGGCAGTGTAAGATTCATGACAGCAGTTGTGTACCCTCCTTCCTTGGACCAAATATGAAGCCCCTCAAAGTATAGGAATTCGTTCCAGTGATTGGTTCAACTTTGGGATCAGGCATGTGCTTGCCACTTGAGTTGAGGTTCATCTTTCTGGGCATAGTACAGTTCAGACAACCTAACTTGTCAGCAAAAACATCAAGCTTTGTCAATGCAAGCTTCAGTCTCCACAAATAAAATCTCTCTTAATATGTTAACAGATTAATATGAACAGAAGGGGATGTCTCTAACGGGCTCATAAGACATACTTACCTCTAATCAGACTCATTGAGTGTGCAGACCACGAAGTCAAGCATTCAAAATGCATCAAAGAAGTGGTCTTCTATTTGGAAATTGTTCCTGCAACGCTGCAGCATTTCCAGATATCATATTATGGACTCTGTCCATTAACTTCTTTGTGCCTTCTTGGTGTACATAATTGTCTCAAGCTTTCTCAGTGCACAAGAACTTTTCAGGGAAATCTTCATTAAAAAAAAAAAAAAAAAAGAAAGAAAAGAGAATGGCTTAGATACTCAGATCTGGCAAAAGTTTCACATTACAAAAGTGATATTGATCTAAAAAACCTTATGTTATTATCTAAGTAGTTTCCAATTATTCCTGGAACTATTATAGCATAAAGACCATTGCCAGTTCCTTAGAGAAGGAAACTCATTAGCGTTGCAAGAATTAGCTGGAATTTAAAATCTCTGACATCTTCATGAAGAAAAAAAGGTCTGTTTCATTGCAAACAATTCAGATTTTAAGAGATTATGTCAGGTTGTAAATGTCTGCACAGTTGAGAGAATGACTTTTCTGGTAATAATGTATTTCTAATTTTCACATAATAAGCCCCAAGAATTGATGACTAGAAAGACATTATAGTAATGGGGAATGCTCAGTTACAACATTAGTACAGATTTCGAAGGTGTTAGAGAAATTACTTTCCAAGAAATTTGCATGTAAAAAGCTGGAGCAATGAAAAGTGATGCAAGACCTGTTGGGTGTGGTACTCCCCTGTTGGGTGTCAGGAGTTGTCCATATTTCTTCTTTCACAGGGCCACAAGGACACCTGGCAGGAGCTTTTTGTGAAGGCTCTTCTGGAGGTGCCTGTGGCAATTTTAAAATATCTGTGGCCACACACGTTACTGGCACCACAGCTAAAAGTGAATATGGAAGTGTCAGTGCTAACCAGGAAGACTCTTAGCCCCTGAAGATGCAAAACATTCTTAGCCACAAATGAAGCACAAGGTGTGAGAGCCACAAGAAGTCACAATATGATTCAAGGCAAGATGTGATGGTTTTATTCATCACCGATGTCAAGAGGCAAATCACTGACTTCGTAATTCACCATAAAGAGCACTGCCCTGCTTGGGGTGAATTTTCTGATTTCTGAGTGTCATGTGCGCTACACCCCAGGGAAGGTCAGTCAGCAGACAGAAACTGCTAGGCAACCACAGCTGGTCCTTAGCATACAATCAACTGATAGGAGCTGTTAGACAGCATCCATATGGTGTTTGAATGAGACATCCCTTCATCCACACTGGGGGAGAGATTGCTTCCGAAGACACTCCCAGGACCATGCAGTGGAATTTAAACCTTAAATAATTCAATGCCATGATTGTTTTTCTCTCTTCTGTTCAGTTCCAAACACTTTATTACTTATGACAACATTTATGACCCCTCTGAAATCCCAATTAAGAACTGTAATAAGAAATGACTATGTGCTAGTGCTGGCGATTTGTCTTTTCCTGTAAAAGCAGGCATATTTTAATGACCTAGACAATATGCATATGTAACGTGGTCTACTTCTAAGTGAAATCAAACACAAATCCAAATGCAGGCCGGTGCTGCCAGCAGGTTACAGTGATTCTCTCAGCTTTAAGGAGGGTCTGGAAGGAGGAGTTTTGTTTTACTATTTGCCCATTCTGTGCTATCCTTGGGGGCATGATATATGGCTAAGCATTGAGTTATGATATAATAACACAAGTATAATTTAATAACTTGGGTGTCAAATGGCTAAGATTTATGGTCAAGGAGGCTAAATGTTCACAAAGGATTGCTCCAGAGATGCGGGCCTATTGGATTAAGAGAGAAAAACTGGCTAATACAACATTTTAGACAACACATCTCTGTGTGGCTGGAGGCTTTGGATCACTTTTTGCACTGTATTAATATTTCCTTGTTGCTTTTCCAGAAACTCTCTTTCTAATTATAGTTTCCTGGGTTCACTCTGTGCAAATTAAAAGCATATTACTATTTTGTAACTAAAGTGTATGTATTGTGTGCTGCTGTTTAAACAACAGGCTGTGGGGTGGGCCAGATGCGGCTCCTTTCATCTTAATGTCATTGCAAATGCTTGTATGAGCAGCTTGCAGGGTCTCTGACTTACAAGAAAATCCAATCTATGATGAGTGGGCAGATGCTTTTTATTTTCCATAAAAAAAAAAAAAAGTAAGCTTGCTGAAGCCTTTCCAAACTAGTAAACTGGATGGGGGGAGCAGGGGGAGAAGCCGAATGAGGATTTGTGAAGCACCACCAAGCTGACCAGAGAATTGCATGTCATGAGTCTGATCAAGGGCAAGGTCCTTCCCAGCTGCAGTGGCTGGAGTAGCCCAAACCTTTGAAAAATAAACTGTAGTTTGAATGAAAAGACTTTACTACCTTTCATGGTGTTCTCAGTGACGTGTCATCTAATCTGGTGACTGTACTGGCTTCTTGCCTTCCTCTGGAGTGGCTGGCACTTGACCTCTTGTCCCAACAAGTGACAACTCTCTAGCTCTGCTGTGGCTGCAAATGTCAAGAGACAGTGTCTTGAGGTGGAGTAAGCAGCTCTGCTGAGAGACACATTAACAGCATCCGAAGAATTTAAAACCAGAAAAAAACCTGAGCTGCTGAAGAAACGTGAAACAAACTCTGTTGCCACCACGACAGCTGCTGACCTTGTGCTATGGTGCCATTTGTAGCCGGACTCCTCGCCTTGCCGGCAGACCCTGGGGAATACACCTTTGTCATGGATTCACCTACCTTTACACTTTAAACCCAGTCCGTTCTTCCAAGGCTGGTGGAGGCTTTCTCCCTGAAGGAGCATGCTGTGCGTGGCCAGCGCTGCACCGTGCACATCCAGCCAGCGACAGCCTTTGGACAAATACCTGAGCAACGTGAGACATCTGTAGAAGTGCCTGTTGTCTCTGTCTCTCTTCTGCATCTGCAGAAGTGCCTGTTGTCTCTGTTGCAGTGGGCTGGGAAAGGGCTTTTCTGCCTTCAGCGACATATGCAGAAGCCCCCTATAGTATATGGGGCTCAGGATTAAGGAGGTGAGGGCTACACCCAGGGTGGCTCCGTATCACCCTATGGCTATTTCTTTCCTTCAACCTGCCCCAGTGGAGTCAGCCACATGTTTGTTAGGTAAGGTCACCTGCAATCATGGTGAATGGGCCCAAACACTTATGAAATCATGAAGGTACCATTGTATACATGACATCCCATGTGCCACGTGGTTGAGATTTGGGTCAATAATTTTCTTGCCAGGTAAACTTGGGGCTGGTTTTGTTTCTCCTTTGTGCTTTTTGCTGGGGTTTAGAGACCAAGTCCTGTCCACAAATCTTTTTGCAGTGAAATAAGAATGCCACTATTTTCAACAGATTTTTTTGGCAAGGGGCAGACTGTCATGCTGTTTGAAGAAGACCCCAAGGGTCCCAGTGTTTTTCCACCATGAAAAGCCACAGCTTCTTGGGTTTCCCTCCCCTTCCCTTTTTCCTTTTTCTTATCTACCTTGCTCCAGTGGCCAGAGTTCAATTTCCAGGCCAGGCATGGGCTGCCTTCATGACCCTGGTCAGTCACTTGCCATCCTCCATTTCCCTGTCTGCAAAATGGAGATGCTGCTTCCCCACAGGAGGTTCAGGAAGACAAATGCCACCCAGGGATGTGAGGCAGCTGGCGCCGGCAGCATGAGAGGACCCATCAACACTTCATTGCACCTTCCACTCTCACCTCCATCCTCCCCCTCTTGACACTCTGCTTCCTCCTCCCACTCATCAGTGAGCCCTGAGCCCCAAAGGACTTTCACTGGCCATGAAATCGCTCCTGTCCTCTACCTCTTGCCTTCCCCTGACCTCCAAAGAGGCTCCCCACCAGACCTGTAGCTTCGTCTTCAGGCAAGGGAGGCAATAATTTACCTGCCCATCTTCGCAAAGCATTCTGAGACCCTTGCTTGATAAATGCCACCTCAAAAGGCCGAGGGATTTGGGGGGCAAAGGGGAAAAGGGGAAGGCAGGGTTTATGATGTATTTATTAATTCCAGCCCAAGCAAGAAACTTGTTGTTGGGGAGGGGAACCAAATGGAGCTTCCTTCCCATGCTGATGTAATTATTGTGTTTATATTTGCAAAAATAATAAAAAGTTTGGAACACAGATTGGCTTGAGCCTTAAGCCAGGCGCCTTTTTTTATTATTATTATTTTTTTAAAAAATTTATTTTTCCCCAGTCTAATTCCTAATCAGTTACTCAGTACCTCAGTGGTTCTGTCTTACCTCTGCTGATTTACTGGTCAGTTTTACTACCGGTGTTGTAATACATATATAATACAGGTGGTCACTGCCTGTCAGCTTTTGAGGTAAGCTGTTTCCCAACAGAACTTAAGCAACAGATAATACCTGCTTTTTAAAGCAGATGTTTCACCTGAACGTAATTAATGAAAAGGCTGGACTGGAGCCAGGGCTCCATAAATTCCGTGCATCACTGGTGTACGGTCAGGATTTGCCTGGTCAGTTGACTGGAAGTCCCAGTAACAGGCCATGCCTGCTGCTGCCTAGCAGGAAGGTGGCAGCCGGGCGGGTGCCCAGACACCCCGCAAGCTCCCAGGAGACGGTGCTTCTCTTGGAAAAGCCTGCCGGGATCACCGCGTCCTGGGCATCGCCTGCATTCGAGGCATCGCGCTGCTGGCGTTCGGGTGTCGAGGGGCTTCAGCACCTCCACGGACGGGGCAGGGGGAAGGCGGCTGCGGCTGGACACGCGTGTAG
>NW_010322723.1:0-1526 GCF_000700745.2 Antrostomus carolinensis
GATGGGGGACATCAGGGACAGCAAGGGGGTGCCATGGGAAGGGATGCCCAGGGGATGGGGTGTCCCAGAGGAGAGACATCTGGGTGCTCCTGGGGTTGGGGTGCCAGGGTAGGGGTGGGGGTCAGGGTGCTGGTCACCCACCCGACTGGTCCTCGGTGGTGTCGGCCTCGTGGATCTGGTTGTCAAACCACATGTGGGCCACGGTCATCCTGTTCTGGGTGAGGGTCCCGGTCTTGTCGGAGCAGATGGTGGAGGTGGAACCCAGGGTCTCCACGGCCTCCAGGTTCTTCACCAGACAGTTCTTCCTGGCCATGCGCTTGGCCGTCAGCGTCAGACACACCTGGGGTGGGGGGACACGGGGCTCAGAGGGCACCCACGGGTGTCAACAAGCACCAAGCTTCTGGGTACACCCAGCAAAACCCGTTCCCACCACCTCTTTCCCAGTGAAACCAGTATCCTCCTCACACCATCCCACCCTTACGCTCCTACGGTGGCTCTTACGGTGACAGTGGCCAACAAGCCCTCGGGGACATTGGCCACGATGATGCCGATGAGGAAGATGACGGCCTCCAACCAGGTGTAACCCAAGATGAGGGAGAGGATGAAGAAGGAGATGCCCAAGAAGACGGCGACGCCGGTGATGAGCTGGATGAAGTGTTCGATCTCCACCGCGATCGGGGTCTTCCCAACTTCCAACCCAGAAGCCAAGGTGGCGATACGTCCCATCACCGTCCGGTCACCGGTGGCGATCACCACACCACGGGCTGTCCCTGAGGTTGGGGACATTAAAAAAAATGGGGGTTAGGAGATGTCTTCACCCCCCCAAAAAATGAGGTTGGGAGATGGAATGGGTTGAAGGAGGGAAAGAATGGCTGGAGGACATCGAAAAAGTCTTGAGGAACCCAAAAAACATCTCAGGGACATAAAAAAATGGATGGAGGAACCCAAAAAACATCTTAGGGACACCAAAAAACATCTTAGGAACATCAAAAATGGATGGAGGAACCCAAAAACCATCTTGGGGACACCAAAAAACATCTCAAGGACTTTGGAAATTGATTGAGGAACCTCAAAAAACATCTCAGAGAACCCAAAAATTGATCAAGGAACCCAAAAAACATCTTGGGGACATCAAAGAACATCTCAAGGAACCCAAAAAACATCTTGGGGAACCCAAAAAACATCTTGGGGACACCAAAAAACATCTCGGGGACCCCAAAAATGGATCTAGGAACCCAAAAACCATCTTGAGGAACCCAAAAAACATCTCAGGGAACCCAAAAAACATCTTGGGGACACCAAAAAATATCTCGGGGACATCAAAAATGGATCTAGGAACCCAAAAACCATCTTGAGGAACCCAAAAAACATCTCAGGGAACCCAAAAAACACCTCAGGGAACCCAAAAAACACCTCAGGGAACCCAAAAAACATCTTGGGGACACCAAAAAACATCTCGGGGACCCCAAAAATGGATCTAGGAACCCAAAACACTAAAAAACATCTTGAGGAACCCAAAAAACATC
>NW_010322724.1:0-7389 GCF_000700745.2 Antrostomus carolinensis
GGGGGGGGTTGGTGGAGGTTTTTTGTGTTGGTTTTTTGTGGGTTTTTTTTCCCCAAGTATGCAGCAAACATCTTCTCTTTTCACACAGGCTCAGCAAGGTATACACTGTTTCAGCAGAGATGTCTGATCTTTCCATCTGCATATCTGGAGCTGGTTTATCCCTTGACTGGTCTTTTCAGTAACCATTAAAGACTTCTTGAGACTGAACACTGGAACAGATGAGTTAAATTCTTCCTGAATCTTCTTCATCAAAAGCAGATGTAGTGGACTTTCTGGATGTGCATAAGGACACAAAGGTTAGTGTATTCCTTAAAAGCCTAAAGTTTCAGGACTGTTTCATTGAACCATTAGCAGTGCAGACTATGTTTCGATTTGTTGCTTAAACATACCCACAGGTGGATAAAATTGAGATTGACATCACATATATAGTTGAGAGCATGCTTTTAACTGCCACAAAATAAATGTACTTAGTGAGCTGGTGCAACTTAAAGCCCTCTAAATGACTTGCTGGCTGACAAGAGTAAGCTCTACCCAACTCTGAGCTTGATTGCCATTAGCCATTTTTGTGGTATTTCTTCTAAGCTTGCATTTAGTGTATTGCAACCACATTAATCCGATTTATGACTGGTAAAAAGGGAATGATGAGTATTCTACCTACCTCTGTTCACAAGATGGTTCTTGTTTAGTGGGGATGCAGGGGTAGATGTTTGTCTACCTGTGTGCTTAGTTGTTTTAGATGGTATATGGGCTTCAGAGGAATGCTGAAATCATACATAACATGTTGGAAAAAAATAATTTCTTCCTAGTAGCAGCTATTCACTTCCTGGAAGCTGTGAGATTGCAATAAAATGCTTTTTCTATCCCTTGATTTCTCTTAAAATGCCATATAATCTATGAATATTAGTCTGTCACCACTCTACCATGTCAGGAAATCACCCTCAATCAGGATAATTCACTGGTACAATTTTTCTGTGATATGATCAAAAATGAAGAAGAAACCATTCTGCAAACAGAAAAATGCTCAGAAAGGTGATAGAATGTGTGTGGGCATATGTGCAGAACAAGTCATGTCTCAGACAACATAAATGACAGGGAAAGTAGCAAGATCATAAAGATACCTCAGAATTTTCAGCACCAAACCTAACGTTATAAAAAAAAAAACCCAACTTTTTTATTTACAATTATGTGGATAATGCTATGTGCAGTGGAGAAGAAAAATGAACAGTCATGTAACCTTGATCTTAACCTATGATTGCCATCTGTTTTTCATCTTTTGCAGAATATTCTTCAGGATTACTGTTCTATCTAGGTTTGGGGAAGGAGAGGGCAAAATTCTCTTCAGTTTTACTGTGTCAACCTAATCTTATTTGATTTGACCATTTATTTATTTTTTTTAAATAGTTAGTTTTACAAATACTATTTGTTCTTATTAAACATCTCCACAATCTATTAAAATGGTTACAGGAAACCTTTGGCTAAAATAGATGGAGCTCAAACCTGATGCAATTAGGTTACATGAATTGAGTTCTGCTTTCTCATTTTTGTGGAGGGATTCTAGTAATATCATCTGAATAATAGCTTTCTAATCAATCTCTTTCTGTCTGCTACTCTAGCTAACATTCCTGTTTGCATTCTAAATGCTTACTCCCTGTATAAAGTAAATAGAAGACAAAAATATCATTCCTCATCAAAAGGAATTTTTTCCCCTTTGGCACTCAATGTCTACTACAGATAGGAGAAAAGGAGAAAAAAAAGTAACAATACAGTTTTGTTTCATCTAAGTTCTACTGAAGTTACTGAGAGTTTTGTAATAGAGTTCAGCAGAAATAAGAACATGGAGATAAAAATACAGGCTCCATTTAGAAGCAGAAGGTTAGAGGAGTTGCAGGATTTTGCAAAGATTTCCGTATAGAGGAGATTTATGTTAGTTCTGTGGAGTGTCCTCACTGTAATACCTAAATATTTTCCAATGAAATACAATTAATGTAGGGCATATATTGTAGCTTTAATATGTTGTTTATACTATAACATCTTTTATACATATGTGTATACTAAGGTCTGAATATCTCACACAGTTGCAGAGTTCAAATGTCAAAAGTTGTGTGAACTCTACTTCCTTGCACTGCATGCATGTTTGTACTTCTTGGGGGATTTGTGAAATATGTATTTGTATGGACTGTTAAATACACAGAATCTATAGGATTACTGGTTCTGTAAACCCAGTACAATTGTTGACAGAGCTTTGCTATATTAGAAGAGGTAGTTCTGGAAGATCGCATGTGTCTTTCATTTTGCTTACAGTATTGCCACTAAAGCACACATTCATTAATACCAATAAAAAATTTTTGATGGAAAGTTATACAAAAAATATTTTATTCTTTTTTTTTTTTATTTTATAGCTTATGCTACAGCAAATATTACAAACATTATTTAACAGATTGGAGAACAAATTTTCTCTGATAGGTAATGGATATGTTCATTTAAGAATGCAAATCAAAAAGAATGATCTAAATAATCTAACTGATTGCAAATCCAGTGGAGTTTCACCTGTTCAAATTTTCCATGATTAATTTTGTTACTTAGTGAGTACCTAGCTTATTAAGTCAAAAGAAATATTGTGCATTTCATGAAAAAGCACAAAAAAATATGATGGCTTTTGAAGTGGGAATGTTTGGTATAACCCCAGATTTAAAAATGATCCTGGAGATTTGCTAAGCATACAGACTAAATCCTGGAGGCTACAACTGCCTTATGGAGGATGAAAGGATAGTCCCCTGATTTGGGGAAGACTGAATTCTTCCCTCCAGTGTCTTGGGAGGTTGACTTAATATGTGGAAAAAATGATGTCTTCTGTCAGATATATTTTGTGAGGAGGGAAAAACAGAAGTGATCTATCCACCACTTCAGAAGTAGATCAGAGCTGTGAATCCTAATCCAAAGCAACATGACTGCAACTCAGCATAAGGTCCCTTAAGTTCCAGAAAAATGGTTTGTGTTTAAGATATGTCTCTGTCCTTGTCATCACCTTTGCCTGACTTGTTGGCTCTCCTGAGAACCATCTTTTCACACAACAGTAACCACATCTTCCTCTCAGCCCTTACACCTCATCAGAAAATCTAAAGTTGTATACACCTATCTATGGCAGCAAAGTAGAGCCTGGCCATGAGTTTGATCCCTGGCTCCTGCTCATCCATCCCATCTGTTGATATATATCTTCCAGTATGGCTTTGCCCCCCAAGTCCCACGCAAAGCCAGGGTAGACTTAAGGGAGCAGCATGGGGTAGGGACAATTTCCAGGAAGCAGCTAAGAATACGGTCACCTTGTTTTGGGGTGAAGACACTGAGCCACCCACAGTCTGAGTGACCTGAATTAGCCTTGTTCTGTTTAATTTACAAGCATGCACACAGCCAAGTGTTTCAAAGCTGAGGCCTCCTCTGACTCTATCTGTGTCACACTGATGTCCATACAAGTTGCTCCATCATCTTCCTTTATCTTTAATGTTTTCTCTGGTCACTGCTTAAAGGACAGAGAATTTGAGGAGGATAAGCTGAGCCACCTCCTCTTCCATTTTGGACTCTCAGGCAGGATGCAGTGCAAAATATTTGCAGTATTCGTTGCTTTTGCACTGTAGAACACAATTGTTCAAACAGCTATGGTGACCTCCAACACTTATCCCCAGGTTTTATTTTTTTTTATTTTTTTTTTATTTATAATTTATAGCTTTAATGAGATAAAGAATTTGTATTAATGAAGTTATGTTTTCCATGCTACTCTTGTCGTGGAAGTTTATTCCCCGTGATTGCTTGCTAGTTCATGATCTTTTGCTCATGTTTGTATAGTCTTTTCTGGATAATTTGCATATGAGTTTTAGCTTACTATTATCTTGAGCATCACATCTATTCACTGATTCTGACAAAGTATCTATATTAAAATTTATTTTGTACAAAATAAGAAACTCGTAAACATGGGATTTTTTCAGTAGTAAAGTGATGAGGGAGATAAGATGATAAGCTTAACAATCTAATAATTAAATAATTAAGATAAAAGTATAAAACCATAAATTCTAGACATTGTCACTTCTATCAAAAATTTGAATATCAAACAGCTTTTACAAGAGGAAGTGAAGGATACATGACTTTCCCTTTTTCAATAATTTTACTCACATAAGATTTAAAAAATATTTGATTTAAGAAAATATGGGCATTTTTACTCACTTTGAAAAAAAAAGCATTTTAAACAGCAGGATGTAATTTCAGACTATTTGCAGTCAAGAGGCCTCTGCTGAGCAAAATACTCATTCAATTTAGGAATGCAGATTATAATAATTTTCCTATCTCCCTCACAGCAGGATTCCTGCCATCATTTTGCAAACTCACAGGTTGCAGTATTGAATGACTAGCTAACTTCAGTTCCAGGTAACACACATTTCAAACATATTCTCATTAGCTCAACTTGGTTATAATGCAAAGCTGCTTAGTTTCACCAAGTGAAATGGGATACACTTAAATTGCCTCATCTAATATAATACTCCTTCTTAATACATGCAAAGTGGTTTATGATGGCAAAGCTTGTAGAGCATGAAAATTGGCCAGGAAAGTAAGGTTTTCTGACTAAAACTGTCAAAAAAGTCCTACTTTATATAATTTCTTTTTAAAGAGGTGAAGAATGAGGAAGGAGAGATTGGACTAAGAAATAATCAGTCTAGAATAATGTAGATTTAGTACATTAACCTTTTTAATACATCAGCTCTACCAAACAAGAAAATTATCAGATAAAGCTCTTCTTTCAGTAAGGTCTTCTGCACCATGAAATTAAATGTAAAATACACAGTGGACAAAATATATTGCAGTAAGAAACAATAGTCTTTATTCTATCTGTTTTATCCAGAGTGTTTTATGTTGTGCACCATATTTTCATTTGCTAATATTATTAATCCAGTGTCCTGTGGCTGTATTAATTTGAAAGGACATTTTAATTTCAGACATAGATAAGGAATTATTTCTCTTTTTTTTTTTTTTTCTTTAAATGCTAAGTGAATAA
This sequence comes from Antrostomus carolinensis, assembly GCF_000700745.2. Lineage (NCBI taxonomy): Eukaryota > Metazoa > Chordata > Aves > Caprimulgiformes > Caprimulgidae > Antrostomus > Antrostomus carolinensis. The sequence goes on from NW_010322724.1 coordinate 5,042, forward strand.
ATCCCAATCTTGTATTATATGCAGACAGAAAACCTGGTTTCAATAAGATCGCGAAACAGCAGTGGTAAAATTGTGGGGTTTTTTCCCAGTATCCTGCACCTGCAGTCTGACCATAGGGCTATAAATACTCCCCCTACATTCCTTTCCAATACTTCCAGAAAACTGTTCAGAGAGGGCAGAGCTGCTACAGGCTTTGAAAATGACACCCAAGTATATATCATTTTCCGTAGATGTAACCAGAGTCATCACAAAGATGTTGCACTGCCTAGAGGAAAGTGATTCCTGAAGAAGACCATCTGGCTGAGATTGAACTTGGGTGAGATCCAGACAATAGAGATTGAAAGACAGAAGTGATCCAGACAGCTAGTTGAGCAAGATTCCTAGGTGCATGCCTTTAAGCATTAATTTGCAATGAGGCTTTTCACATAGTTGGAAAAAGGTGGGGATAAACATGTTACTCAGCTGTGGCCCCAATGAACCAAGAATTCTTCTGACTCCAATTAAAAGCATCCACAACATAGATTTTTTCAGTCTGTCTCTGTTTTTCACTGAGCTAAGAAAATGAGGTAGCAAAAATAACAAAGTCTAGAAAACTCTTCCATGCCTAACCGCAGAGATCTCTGCATACTTTTTAAGGGCTTGATCTAACTCACTGTATCTAGGGCTGTTTCACTCTGCACAATAAGAGAACATTACTCCTGAATGGCAGTGTCTCTGAGGCTTCTATTTGCATTTGGATAGAAAGCACTAATCTTGTTCTCAAAGGTACAGTCATTTTGGATCTCTTGATATCCATTATTACTTTTTCATTTTCCACAAATGGACAGCTTCTACAAGAAACAGGTTTAAAGCCTTCTGAGTAAAGAGGGCTCCTGAGAGAGGCGTAATGCCTCTCTTTTTGTTATACAGTGAGCTTTTAGGGTCTGTAAACTGCAGAGTCCTTTCAACGAAGAATTTAACTTTCCGAAGTGTCCTGGTTTTTAGCTGAGAAAAAGCTAAGTTTCATTTTAGTAACTAGAATAGCGATGTGTTTGTTTCAGCATGGGACTTGTTATGAGAAAAACATTTATAACATACTAATGTTTTCGTTCCATTTCTGGAAATTGGAGGACTTATCATTTGTTAGTTTACAAGTGCAAGATCTAGAGGGGGTGAGGAATATTTAAATTAATAAGCTATATTGGTATTTGGATAGACCAGTAGGATATTCCATATCATATAACATCATGTTCAGTATATTAATGAGAGTCTCCTCCTCTCTTGCTCTCTCTGGCTTTTGCTCGGGTTCTCACTCCTTTGGGATTGAGGTTTCAGTTTGAAATTGTCACACTCCAGGATCGTTATCTGGGAACAGGTCAGGCTTGGTAAGTGGGTGGTGAGTAGTTACACTGTGTATCACTCATTTGTATACATTATTATTAATATTAATAATATTTTTTTAATATTTTAAGTTTTATTTTATTTCAATTATTAAATTGTTCTTATCTCAACCTACAAGTCTCCTTACTCTTGCCCCCAATTCTCTCCCCTGTCCCCCAGGGGGCCGGGCAGTAAGTCAATGGTTGTGTTCAGATGTTAGCCAAGGGCTAGCCCAGTGAAACCAATAGAAGAAATTCTGGACATCTGCTAAAATCGAGTGTTCTACTCTTGGTCGGAGAAAGGTGAAAGATGGGTGATATAAACTCTGGGAGGTCATGCAAACATCCCTCACCTGTGAAGTGCCAGAACACAACAATATTAGCCTATAAGAATGGTAGGTAGAGGTGAAAGCATACATGAAAGCTTTAGGCAAATAATGCTTCATGAAAGCACACAATTGGTGATGCCACACACACAATACTCTTGGGGAAGCTGGAGTCCAATTTCAGGATGGAACAGGTCTTTGAGCCCGGTCTTAAACATTAGTCAAAAGTTGCATGCATTTTTATGGAGGAGAAATAACTGTAAAACTGTTGGTATTCACTGTTACGATGTTGGACCTTCTCCCAGTCAGCATTATCTTTGCTTTATTCAGTTCCCTTAACAAGGAGCAGAAAAAAGGCATCCTGGGATCTCACTTGGGACGATTTAGTTGATGTAAGCAGTCACCTACAGTTTATTCCCCTGGGTTTTCTGAGGTCACAACATGACCAAGTAAGATCTGCTTCTCTAAATATTTCTCTTGTGTTTCCTCTAGTTCACATTCAGGCGTAAGCAAGAGTAAAATGATAACACAAGTCTTCAGCTTTTTGCTTTTCGTATCGATGATTGCATGGATTTGATTTTTGGTAGATACTTGACAGACAAATTTCTGTCTCAAAAGCAAAGGTGATTTCAGACAGCACTTGATTCACTCTGTTTATTTTTTA
>NW_010322725.1:0-51577 GCF_000700745.2 Antrostomus carolinensis
GCTTCTCCTCTGTGGTGGCCCTGGGAGCCAGCATCATCTGTAACAAGATCCCGGGCCTTGCCCCCCGGCAGCGGGCCATCTGCCAGAGCAGGCCCGACGCCATCATCGTCATCGGGGAAGGGTCCCAGATGGGCATCAACGAGTGCCAGTTCCAGTTCCGCAACGGGCGCTGGAACTGCTCTGCCCTGGGAGAGAGGACTGTCTTCGGGAAGGAGCTGAAAGTGGGTACGTTACCTCTCTGCTCGCTACTGACCGGCTCCCACCCGCGTGACACCAAGGGGGACACACGGGGAGTGTCATGGGGCATGGATGTCATGGATGTTGGCATTGGGAATGACCAGCTAGCTCACACCGCTTGTGCCAGCCAGGGCAGGACCGTTGCCTTGAGCATGTTCACCTGGACACGGTGGCTGTCGTTACCAACGTGACTGACATCTGTGCTTCCTCCTAGCAGGGTACTGCCCTGGCCCCTGCTGTGGTTCGGGAAAGCACTTCCACAGGTGCTCCCACCACAGAGGTTCACTGTCCTGCTCTCACAAATCCTTTCTGAAAGGTTTTCCCTTCGTGTGCGCAGGGCAGCAGCCTTTGTCATGTGCTTAAGGATGGGAGAAAGGTGTGTGGTTCTGGTTGAAGGTAGTGGTCAGAGACTGAATGCTGAGCGGGGCTGGAATTACACTTCTGGGGTGCAGGTGCCTCAGCAGTGATCCCGCCTTGATGTTTGTACCTGTTGGGACTGAGGTCCAGCAATCTGTCTCATTAGAAGAGATTTGTACCACAGAAAATAGTTATTCTATAGCAGCTACATCCAGTGCCCTCTGTCCCACCAGAAAGATGGGATGTGTTCTGGTTTGAGACTTCAGGACATTTACAAATGGACTGATCCAGTCAACAGGCAGAAGGTCCCCTTTCCACTTTCCACTTTCCTTTTTTTTTTTTTTTTTTTCCAGTTATTGCAACAGCACAAAATATATTGAAATTCTTAACTAAAGCAGGCATTAATAATGACTAACACAGGAAACAGAGCTGAGGGTAAAACTCTCATACCCCTGTACTGCAAAACACATAGTAGTGGAGCTTATTCAATGTTGGTTGATTCCACAACACTTAATATACAAAGGGCCAGGGAAAGTCTCCCAAATACAGGTACACCCATTTTTAGAGCCATCGTTGAAAACTAACCACTCACAGTACAGCGTTCTGCATCCAGAAGTTGAAGTCAGGATCTGTGGTTTCCAGCCTTGAGGTCTTCCTGCTTCCTCCCCATCTAAAATGTAAATGCAAAAAAATCAGAAAACCAGTCAAACGATGCTCAGTGTGATAGAAAACATGGATGTCTTGTGGGAATGGAAGAAGTGACTCAGGACAGACACTAGAAGAGCCCCGAGCAGTTGTGCAGCAGCTGCACTTGGCTTCTAGATTGTTGGGAAACCCTCTGGACTGGACTAGCTCCAGGCACCGCGTAGTTATATGTGGACAGATGTCAGGATATGGCCCTGGTACCTCATTTCTTTCATTCCCATGACATGCAGAGATACAGTATTGCCCCTCTGCTCTGGGACTCCTGAGAATGCCAGGCTTCACTGAACGTGTATTTTATCACATGCACGACAATATGTGTCTTCTCCAAAACTTGGAGATATTTAAGGAAAGAACAGAAAGAGAACAAGACGACTAAATGTGAAAGCCCTGTGTGAGTTGCCCATCTTTCAACACCTTTGATAATCAAACACAGTGAGTCAAGTAGGGAATGTAAAAACCAGCCTGCATGACATTGTGAAACATCTGAAAATGAACCGTTCATTCAGATTAGCTCATTGTTTCTATTCCTTGAGCTGAGCTGTTCCTGTCAGTGATCCATGCAAGTGTTTGCCACTTCTGTCAGGGAAGAGTCCGTTTGGATGGCTGACAGGTTTGGGCTCATTTAGCCTAAAAGTAACATTTCTTTACACAGAAAATGTGAGAAGGATTCCTTCTTCTCCAACAAATCATAAAACTGCGGAGTTGTTGTGGTCTGTTGTATAAACATGCACTCAGTTCCACCACCCCCCCAAAAAATTGAATTATTTAGCTAGCAGGTTATATTTAGGTCCTTTTAAAGAAAGTCAATATTAGAGGAAGTAGACTTTGATCTGTCTTTGAGGTGATAACTCTTAATATGTTCTATCTATCCATTACGAGGCTAAGATGGATAGGGCATATTCATGGTTGGTTTCGGAACACAGTCAAGCGTTGAATGGCATCCAAATTATAAAACTCATTTAAAGAATAACCAAAAACTTCAATTTTAAATAGGTTATACATTTCCATTTGAAAATAAACTTCGATAAAAATCACAGAGGTTTGAAATCTGCAGTGGTGAATTTTACTTGCATGCAAGACATGCACGGTGTCTCGAGGATTAAAATACTCAGGCCCCCAAACACTATGAAATATTATAATGTAAGCACTCCTGCTCAGGTTGTCTCCTTGTTCTTCTGCTCCTTCCCTTTCAGCATGTATAGAAACCTAGAATATGTGACACGGCTCATCTTTAAATGGTTCCCTACATTTCTCTCTGTTTCCCTAAGATCTCTGCATCGGGGTGTGCTCTAGGTTACCATCCAGAGAAATAAAGGCCAGTATTTCACTGTGGTTACAAAGGGTAAAACCTATGTGCCATAAAGCCATAAATCCAATTTGGTGCCCGCAAACAAGAGAAGATCAGGCCTGTGTGCCTTACCCTAAACAGAGAAGAGAGAGAAGTGAAGGTCTATATACCCTGTAGGACATATTTTAAGGTTAATTAAATATATACTGTACCCTTGTAGCTTTTTTAATTAGCAGCAACATCTCTAGATCCCCAGTCCTTTGACACAGTGACACAAAATACCATTCAAACAGTAACTAATGCATTAGTCCCTTTTCCAGCATTCAAAGACTGATTATATTTCTTGGCCAATTAAAGTTATGACCTCGGAAGTACGCGGAGCACCTTTGTCTTGCTGCTTGCAATAAAGTTAGCGGGCTGCACATGAGCTCATTCTGCTTGCTCTATTAGAGGCTTCGCTCTGGCTCTGGAGCCGCGCTGATGTCCTGGCTCTATGATTAGGATATGACTTCAGAATGACAGTAATGTGGCTCGCCGTGCCACCGCGCTGCTGCACGCGTGCAGTGAGCAAAGTCTGATAGCAATTCGGGAGGATGTGCTTAAGTAACTCTTATGCTAATAGGATTTGCTTGTGTTAGTCCATACAAATAAGTTCCCCTGGATACCACAGATTCTTCTGAACTATTTCCCAACCCACGATTTTGATGGCACACCAAGCTGAAGCTCTTAAAAACCAGTTCTCATTACGTTCACCTTTCTTGGATAATCTGTTTTATGAATGCTATGCAAATGTACCCAAATGATTTACATTCTCTTGACACTGCAGGGTGACTCAGGAGGCCTAATTCTCCTCGTGGCTCTGCTGTTGTGTGGCTGAGGGACCCTGGCACTCTCCTCCTCTGTGTTTCTCTTTTCCTATTTTTAAAATGGCAACAGGGATATGAGCCTCGGTGACACACTTCGAAGTCTGCAGAAGAAAAGCACCAAACCAAATTTTTCTGTATTCTGAATTCTGTTCTAGTCTGTAGCTTGTGTGTATCTGCATTTTAACAAATGCACATCTAATGTGTCTTCCAGTGCTAATGTAGCTGTAGAGTTACAGTTAGCAACCATTTCAGTTCACCCATGCTTCATCTTCGTATTTGTGATCACAGACTTGAGTTTCCTGCTCGTTACAGCAGGCTTACAACCAGTGCACAGCATATATACTCTCCATTTCTTGTGTCACTTTTATCTAGTTTGTCCTTCAAAAGTGAGATTCTTCCCTACTGACATACTGTGGATATCTTATCGTGACAGCTGGTGACAATAGTGCCAGTAACATGAAGAGAAATAACAGAGTAAAAGTGACATCAGTTTACTCCAGCTGAGGAATCGGTCCAGTTACGGCAGGAAATGATAAAGTCGCAATCAAGATCAACACAAGGATTTTTTCCCTAGACAATTCTGTAGTCACCTTATTAATAATGTAAAGTCACAAAGAGAATTTTTAAAATAACCATGGAGATGATGCAACGCTGCAATTACGGACACTTTGAAAAACAAACATATTTGTTACAGTGGTCAGCAGTTCTGGTCCTGAAGACGGCCACAATAAAAACCAAGGTTTTAAAGCAGGATGGGCCAAAAAACTCCTGCCCACCTCTCTTTGGGTGAAATGTGGTTCAAGCCTAAACATCTCAGCAGCTCGAGATGCCTTTGATAGAATCTGAAAATCAGATTTGGGCTCTGACGGATCACAGAAAGAGCAAGTGCTATGGCAGAGGCTTTTCATCATGTGCCTTAGCCCATTTTGCAGTGTGCAGCCTTATGAACAGGCAGTCAACAGGAACTTTGCTGTTTGTGATAATCACAAGGAGTAACTATCTCAAATAACTGCCTTAGGATAGGCACACATCCCATGGTATCTAGAGGACAGCACCATATTGGCATCATAAGGCAGAAATAAAGATCTACGTCCTATAACTGAGCAGCAGCACTGCCACTGTTAAATGAGACTTCCCAAGTGCCAACAATACAGACTGTTTGACTGCATCTCTACAAAGTGACACAGCAAAGTGGAAACGCCTTTCAGTGCAGCTCTGTGAAAGGAAAGGCACCACAACCTTGCAGAAGCTGTCACGGACCCTGCATGGGAGAGAACAGAGGGAAGCAGACAAGGGCTGTGAAGACACGTGGTGGTCTCTGAAGAGCACTGCAGCAAAACTGGTTTCAACCAAGTTTACATCGTGGTCTTACTAAAATGCATCAATTCTTTGGTTTCTTTTACACTGAAAAACGTTTCAGTGGGATCACATCGATACCTTCATCCATCATAGAATCATAGAGTGGTTTGGGTTGGAAGGGACCTTAAAGCTCATCCAGTTCCAACCCCCCTGCCAGCAGCAGGGACACCTTCCACTAGACCAGGTTGCTCAAAGCCTCATCCAGCCTGGCCTTCAACACTTCCAGGGAGGAGCAGCCACAGCTTCTCTGGCCAGCCTGGGACACTGTCTCACCACCCTCACAGTGATACTACTCACGTGAATAAGGAAAGCTGAAATAAAGAACAAGAATCCACATGGACAAACCAGTCTTAAACCTTTTAAGCACAGCAGGCCAGCTCAGCACCCGTGTAGGTTGTGCGGAACACCTTTGACTCAGGGATCACTACAGATGTACACATTAAACCAGGAGAGGCTGTTAGCTTGTCCTGATGCAGTACACTATTAGCTCTACAATGCCCACTGGACTGAATTTAGCAGTAATTCATTTTCCATATATTAAAATAAACTTTTCTTCTACGGCTTCAGCAACCTCAGGGAAGAGGGGACATTCCCACTCTTGCCTGTTGAAACAAATGACAACTATCCTACAAGCCAAACTCTTTAATGAGCTTGTTCAGTAGCTCTCAGGAACTCTCTTCTTTGCTCGTATGCAGAAGAGAACAAGATCTAGCCCATGCTCCTACCTGGTCTAGTAGATTTAAAAGAAAAATAATAGTGTAAAACTTCATTTTGTCACTGTGTTAAAGACAAATACTTTTGAAAACCTCCTGGTACAGGTGTGTTCAAGAGAGGATTTAATCTTCAATCATTTTCTAGAGCTTTTTGATTTTAAATACGGGTGCAGTCAGGTTTTAAAGTCTGATTCTTTGAATGACAAAATAACAGACCAAGTAAACAACCACTGGTAGATCACCATGAAAATGTTTACTGTTTTTATATTGCATGGAAGGTTACCTGCATGAGTCTGTGGGAAACTAGGTTCTAAGTGCTGCTGCGCTATTTGGTGTGGTCAATATTTAGAAGAAAGATTGATAGATACTCTGTTTTCTGAACCAGTGGTGCTATGAAACCCCTGAGATATACAGGAAAGAAATACTGTCATTTACAGGAGCCTTGCTATCTACACCAGCAAGGTCAGAATTTGCATTTCTGTGCTAAATTTCCAGCCCTTAAAACCGGTTTTTAATGTCAGTATCTTGCAGGAGAACAGTTATTTGCAGGCAGAACCGAGGCCAGGCTGAAATACGGCCTGAACATCCAAAACCCAGCATGCTGCTTTATGCCAAAAAGTCAATCTTTCTCAGCAGAGACTGTCACAGTAAGATAAAACATTGCCCCAAGGTCACTGCAGTTGGAATTCCCATCAGAAGGTTTTCATACCTGCCTTCAGATGTGTCTTGTGAGTACATGTTTCAGAGAAACAAAAAGATGAGGTTTCATTGGGAAGGCAGAGGAGCCATCTCCCACGGCAGGGCCAGCGCGCGGCGGTGTCTGCAGGGAGGCACTGGGCTGGAGGGATCAGAGCTGGGGGAAAAGGGGAAACTTGTTTGAACCCCAAACTACCAGCTGTGAACTTTGTAATGCACGTGCCTTAGTTACTTATGAGTAGTAACTTCAGAAGCTTAAAGAGGGTATTTTCAAAAATAGTCGCTATACTTGGAGTGTTTTCTCTCCAAGAATTTCTTGTGTTGATGAAACAACCTTTAGCTTGTGAAAGTGGGCAGAACCCGCTGAACCCTCAAGTGCCTCTTAGAGCAACTCTACTTATTAATTTCTTGGTACTAATCTTTGCAAAGAACACGCTGCCAATTTATAGGGAACTGTCATTTTCATTTAAAGTCAGTACAATATTTTAAGTCACCAAACCCCTCAAAACTTTGAACCATTACAGAAGGGGGAAGGAAAATAGGAGGGGGATCATAGAATCATAGAACGGTTTGGGTTGGAAGGGACCTTAAAGATCACCCAGTTCCAATCCCCCTGCCTTCAGCAGGGACACCTTCCACTAGACCAGGTTGCTCAAAGCCTCATCCAGCCTGGCCTTCAACACTTCCAGGGAGGAGCAGCCACAGCTTCTCTGGGCAACCTGTTCCAGTGTCTCACCACCCTCACAGTGAAGAACTTCTTCCTAATATCTAATCTAACCCTCCCCTCTTTCAGCTTAAACCCATTTCCCCTTGTTCTGTCATTAACTGCCCTTATGAAAAGTCCTTCCCCAGCCTTCCTGGAGCCCCTTCAGGTACTGGGAGGCCGCTGTAAGATCTCCCCGGAGCCTTCTCTTCTCCAGGCTGAACAGCCCCAACTCTCTCAGCCTGTGCTCACAGCAGAGCTGCTCCAGCCCTTGGATCATCCTGGTGGCCCTTCTCTGGACTTGTTCTAACTGGTCCATGTCTTTCTTATGTTGGGGGCTCTAGAACTGGACGCAGTCCAAAAAATAATACTTAGATTATTTTTTTTAAGCTACCATTTTTACTAATCACACATGCTAGGTTAGAGAAAGATAAAAATTAAAAACCTACTAGACCATACATAGTCTACCAAGAAGGGAGGAGACACACCTCAACATAGGCAGAGGATGAGTTCTCTTCTTCATTTTTCCTAGCTATGAGTTATGACCTCTGTAGAGAGCTGTGAAATAATGTTAGCTATGGCACATAATTGGCAAGGTACCTTGTATTTTCCATCTTTATATTTTCACAATCATATTTCAGCTCATGTCACTGCAGATAACTCCCTCTCTGACCTTTTGGCTTTAAATAGCAGAAAATACAGCCCATGTTTTCCAGTGAGATAAATAGAAATTTGTCTTTTTATTTCACAGCTTAGTCGATTTATGAGGGGGACTGACAGGGCGGGCCAGGCTATTTAGAAACATAGTTAGATCCCGAGAGGCACTGAACTGCTGAGCACCTACCGACTTCCTGTGAGTTAATCCACCCTGTGGACCTAATCTCGCAGGTTTAGGTCCTGTTTCCTGTGCAACATCAACATCATTGTGCTTCTTTTTAAAACCACGTTCTCATTTCTAATCAGTGTGAATTAAGCTTTCTAAAAACTGTTCAAATTTTAAGGTTAAACTTAAGAAAAATTAAGTTAGTGAAATTAAAACCCAAATGCAGACCACTCTGCAGCTGATACACAGACAGGCCACTTGCTGATCAGCCAAAGCCCAGTGTCACAAACATCTGTACACAGGAGCAAAGATATGTAAGAGCAGAGGAAATGGCAGGAAGATGTGGCAGGGGAGGGTGAGGTCGGCCATGAGGAAAAGGTTCTTGAGGCAGAGGGTGGTGGAGCACTGGAACAGGCTCCCCAGGGAGGTGCTCATGGCACCAAGCCTGACAAGATTCCAGCAGCATTTGGCCAAGGCCCTCAGGGACATGGTGTGAATGTTGGGCTTGTCCTGTGCAGGGGCAGGAGCTGGACTGGATGATCCTTGTGGGTCCCTTCCAACTCACAGCATTCCATGATTCTATGATATTCATGTAAGCGTTTGCAGGATTAATGCTTCAAGGTATGTGTGAGTTGTATATAATGATGCTCAGTGTTAGGAGAGCCACCTGTACTGGTAATATTGACGTTTGCAGGTACCTGTGATAGCCTTAGTGCTTCCCTTTATGACATCTGGCACTCTGCAGTGGTGGTTGACTGCACAGAGCTCAGAGACAAAGACAGCTTGGGATTGTCACGTGCATGAAGGGTCTAAAGACAGGACTCCAGTTCTTTGGAGGATGATTTGCATCAACAGAGTGTAACTGCAGAAATAATGGAAGCCATGGATGCCAAGCTACGTGCTGTCAAAGCAAATGGAGCTGCAACACGTTGCATACCTTACTGAAGCCCAGAAAAAATAGAAAAAGCAGGGAGATACTTAGGTCTGACCCATGAAGAAAAGCCTCTGTGTTCACAGAGCACTAAAGCACTTGTTTCAGCTGAGGACAGCCCCAGGTGTGGATGGGGGGAGCAGAGCCAGGCAGATGTTGGTGCTTACACCCCATTTCCAGGCTGGGTGCTGATGGGTAGCACTACTGGGGTCAGGTCTTCCTCCCTCCCCACCAGCCCCACTTCATCTGCTCTGAGCTTGAACATCGCTTATGGTAACACAGTGGTTATACCTGGAAATGCTGCCGTGGTTAGAAACCCCTATGAGATCACCAGCCTTGTAAAATGACCAGAGCAACCTCTGAATCACGGAATCACAGAATGTTAGAGACTGGAAGGGACCTCAAAAGATCATCCAGTCCAACCCCCCTGCCGGAGCAGGATCACCTACAGCAGGTCGCAAAGGAAGGTGTCCAGGCGGGTTTTGAATGTCTCCAGAGAAGGAGACTCCACAACCTCTCTGGGCAGAGAGGACTGCCAGGTCCTTTCTGAAGGTCTAACACTTGGAGTTGAGCTCTGGCCTGTGTTTAGCCTTTGCTTATTTGAGACAATGAGAAGAACACATCATTCAGGAGCTGAAGGATGGCTTACAGTTCATGTACACATACAGCACCTGTCCTGGTTCTGGAGATGTTCCAAACCCACCTGGACGCAGTCCTGTGCCACTTGCTCTGGGTGAACCTGCTTTGGCAGGGGGGGTGGACTGGATGATCTGAGGTCCCTTCCAACCCCCACCATGCTGTGATTCTGATTCTGTCCACTTTTCTCCACAATTCCTGTAGGTCTCAGGCATTCTTTCTTTAGCCAGCTTACTCATCATGAGTGGTTTTATGTGCACCCTTGCAAGTCACTGGCTGGAAAAACCTCCATAAAAACCTCTTAGGTTGACCCAGCATCTGGGATCACAATTTGCACCAATCCTCCACAAAGACCAACTGATCTGTTCATTATATGCATTTTGAAATGAAATTTTTCATTTTTTCTAAAAATTAAAAAAAAAAAATTAAGTCCAGTTTCAGTTTAAGGAGGGATCCACTGGGAACTGACTGCAAGAAGATTTAATTCCTGGGTCTCTACCCAATGCTTCTATCGGATGGGTCAGAAAATTGTTCAAGAGACAGTTTGAGTAGCTCATGCCAACAAGCACATTTTATTTAAACTCTTTCCAAAGGTCTTTTCTGATCTCTCTGCTGAAATCATACCGGTTTACTCTTCCAGCTGCTGTCTGATCTTTCTAGCCATCTGGAGAAGACTGCAGGTTGCAGGTTGGACTGCAGATTAGGGTTTTCTGCACCCTTTACTTATATTGAAGAGTGGAACCCTTGATGTTGCTATCAGTCCCCTGACTAACTGCCTGGTTTTGCTAAGAAAGAAGTGTTTTGCTTATTCTGGTCATTAGCCAGAGCGGGCTGTGTGGCTCAGATGGTGGGATGCATTGCTGCCAGTTCTGTTCTTTCCTGACCCTCTGTTTTGTACCATATCTCCTACTTTGCTAACTTTCTTTGTCCTCTTGAACCAAAAGTGCTGTTCCCACCTATGAAGTGTTTTGTGATGTTACAGTCACCATTACCTACAGCTTAAAGTAAATAAGAGAGCGTGTCGGTATTGGGTTGATATAAAAGCCTCATCTTTTTCTAATGCTAAAATCTTGAATTTTTTAATACTAAATTTTCAGAGGGAAAGTAATGTGCAGGTCTGAGTTGGCTGTTAGATGCACATAAAACGTGTAGGCTGAAAAGTAAAGGAGAGAAAAAAAAGTAAGATCCAATTATTCTCCCACATTTCTGGCTTCCACAAATCATATCAGGTCATTTCCCAAATTGTTCATCTTTGGGAATCCAGAAGTGATGAGGGTGCACCTTTCAACCTGCCCACATTTTGAGATTAGATTGAATGTGGAGCAGGTCAACCTGCTTCTAAAGCATCAGCAGAAGCTCAGAGGAAACAAGGAGTAAGGAGCAGCTGTCTGAGTGCACTTTGTTGCAGCAGTGTCTCTCTCTCTTCCATCTCATCTTTCTCCATCTCTGGAGATGTTCAAAACCCATCTGGACACTTTCCTGTGCAACCTGTGGTAGGGAACCTGCTTTGGCAGGGGGGTTGGACTGGATGATCTCCTGAGGTCCCTTCCAACCCCACCAGTCTCTGATTCCCTCTGAGATCCTCCAGGGATTTCTGCTGAAATCAGAAGTAGAGCAGCAGTAGTTGTTATTTAAAAGTGTCAGGAGAACACACATTGTCATGCTACCCCATTTGGTTACAAAAACCCTATTACAGTTATTTTGGTAGGTGAAGCACTGTCACCCAAGAGGCTCAAAATGAACTAAGCCTCCCCCTCCCGGGTGTGCTGACATTCCTGTGAGCCAGGCACGGTAATGAAGCTTAAAAAAGTGAATCATTTATGGAAAATATGGATAGGTTGATGAGACCTGACAAGCCTGTGCCACTTTATCAATACTGCACAAGTGCCAAGGCACTTCCTACCTGGATCAATTCCTCCAGACACTTGCTTTGTTTACCTTGTCATCTCCTCACTTGTAGTTTTAAAAAACTGCTAAACTTTTCCCCCCCAAAAGACAAACTTCTAAAGTAACTTAATTTGTGTAATATATTTTATGATCAAGCTTGACATTGGGTTCTGATTCTGCTTGTTCTAGTTTCATACCCTCTGCGTTGCATTTTGTTCCCCTCTAAGAAACTAAAGAGCTGCTAAGTCTTTACAATGTTGAGTGTGACATTAAAATGATCTCCCAGTGGTTTTTATTCTAGATCTTGAAAACAACTTGTGCTAGATCAGAAATCATCCAACCAAAGGAAAACCAGAACCAGATGCAAATTTGAACTCAAAATATTTTTTTTTTGCTGCTGTCCAATTTTTGCTGCTTCATGAAACAGAAATCTGGTGTAATGCGTTGTTCCCCTCTGAGCAGAGAACCCAGAATGTCCTGTGGTACCTTCCCCTGTTTATCAGTGCATTTTTCATAGTGTTTGTACTTAAAATAGTGATGATACTGCTGAGGATAAACTGGAGGAGGAACTAGAAAGATGCCCTGGCTGGTCCCTGTGGATTCACTCTGGAGTGGGACCCCACTTCCACCTGCCTCCTCTGCTCTCCCCAGGCGGCTGCACAACCCCAAATACACCTGAAGCCCAGGATTTCTATCCCGCGTTCAGAGCGTCATAAAAAGCTACTAGTTCTCGAGAGCCCCATCTGCAAAATCCATAGTCACAAAAATTCAACATTTTATGATTTTTCTTTTTTTTTTTTTAAATAAGGGAAAGCAAGAAGGAGTCTGATACTTGACTAGAAGTTCCTCGATAAACACAGTGCATAGCAGTATCAAGGGGAATATTGGCTCTGCTAATGAAAGGGCACAAAGTTGCCTATTAACACATTTTGATTATGTCATCTTGGTTTCCATTTTACATCCTTGCCATAAGGAAGTGAACATTTTTAATTAAAAGAACCATTTAGTGACAAGTACAGAAGTCTAGATTATATATATGGAAGGGATATAGCCGAGAATGAAATGCTTGTAAGATTTCTTTCCCAAGTGATTATTTTTTGGTGAATTCCAATAAACAGCAGAAATGTGCTTGTTTCATGTATAATAAACTATTGCCAGCAGCTGAGGTCTGGCAGAACTTAACTGGCGGGTGTTTGGAGAAAGGAAGCTGATCTTCCCATCTGCCCTCTCCTAATTAAGAGCCTGATTCTGATCATATTGATGCAAGAGCACATTTTGTCACTGGAGAAATAAGAGTAGGGGTAAGCTCTTGGTTTGGGACATCCAAGACTTTCCAAAGGGCTGTTTGATATACACGAGCAACCTCTGAAGAGGCCCTCTCTCAGCAGAATGGATTCCAGAAGTCTTGCAGATCCCATAAGATCCACACGTGGGAAATCCACACACCAGAATGCAAGAAAGCTTCAAGAAGATAAATTAAATCGTTGATTTAAAGTTAGAACCCCCCCAAACAAACAGAAGCCTGTCCTTATAGCCATATTGCATGAAATAATATTGGCTTCACCTCTTCCTTACAGCCCTCTGGTGAGGCTGGTACTTCACTTTGCTTTTGTCATGGTATCTACAACAGGCCAGGATTTTTTCCATCCTCTTGAGAAATTTTGAAATTAAAACCAAAACTTCTTTCCCTGAGTTTGCACGAGCGTCCATGTCGAAAAAACTGTGACCCTTACAATGTGAAAAAAGTGTTCCAATTCAGCTAGAATATTTTCAGAACAAGATTTCTAACAGAGGCTGTTTTCCTTTAAAAACACTTTTAAATGTAGAATTAAATTTCTAAATAAAAGCCCATTTCTGAGCTGATTTTTTTTTTTAAAGTTGAATGTGGATGTTTAAGCAGTTTCACCTCCAGTTCCACCTTTTTTTTTTTTTTTTCCCTTTCTTTTTGAGCTAGAACATTTGCCACCCTACGCTTTTGCTATAAAAAGTGTAGTTTGACTCTTTCTAATACCACCTGGAAATATAGCTATGAAGTTGCCCAAATAATACTTTATCTCCTACTACCTTATGGGGAGCTATCATTTTAGAGAGTGAACATCCACAAAAATCAATAGTTAGAAGAGCAGAGACCTGCTTATGCCTGCAGATTTACAGCACTTCTAATAATAACCTTCTGATGGCTGCACTGCAGGAACTTGCCGATCTTTTTCTAACTAATGTCACCATGTTGTCTCATGTATTTATGGCACTGTTCTGATTTCAGGGAGCAGAGAAGCAGCGTTTACATACGCCATCATTGCTGCTGGAGTAGCACATGCGATCACGGCCGCCTGTACGCAGGGAAACCTGAGTGACTGTGGTTGTGACAAAGAAAAACAAGGACAGTACCATAAAGAGGAAGGATGGAAATGGGGAGGCTGCTCTGCTGACATCAGATATGGAATAGGATTCGCCAAAGTGTTTGTGGATGCCCGGGAGATCAAGCAGAACGCAAGGACGCTCATGAACCTGCACAACAACGAGGCCGGGCGGAAGGTGAGTACCGCTGCTCTCCCCCAGACGCAGCCGTCTCCAGCCTAGGACTGAGGATGGGGTTAGATGTGCAGCACCCATGTGCTTTACTGCTCACCTCATACTACAGTAGACAAGTAGGCACCTATGCAAGTTATACTAGCTTGTTGGACCATCTGTCCATCAAGTATTTGTCTAAATGTTACTCTTTACAACTGTAAAAAGAAAAAAAGCAAACAAACATTTTATCTGGAAAGTCAAATGGTACTTATGATAAAAAGCTTGCCTGCTACTGTGGGGGTGAATGGGATTCTCGTCAGGTTCAGACATGAACTTCTCACTCATTTGAAAAGGGATCATTTTCACCCAACTGTTCAAACCTTGCTCTTTGTGTGAGGACTACCTTCGCAAGGAGAAAAACACTTTAGCAAAAAGACCACAGGCTGACTCACTGTTACACCACCGTATGGGTTTGGTTTCTCATTTTGCACAAGAAGATTCCTGCCCCCTCCCCATTCTTTGGGACCAGGTAGCTGAAAGCAGCTACTGCAGAACCAGCGCCCGGCAGACGGGGAATTCAGCAGCGTCCATCACGGACGTTCCTGGGGATCCCGGGCACCCACTGCCCCGGGTTTGCTGCCTCTGCTGTTCACTGCACTTGGCTAGTTTTCTGATTGTCAGTGGCAGCCCTTGCCAGATGCAAGACCCAACCTGATCCCTGCTCATCAGATCCCTGCAGGTCAGGTGTTCCCCAGCACACCTCAGAGCGGTCCCAGCCATGGAGGGGCTCTGATTTACACCAGCTCAGAACAGCCAGGGATGTCTGTGTGCTCCCCATACTGCGCAGGGACAGCTCAGCGCTGCTTTCCATACGGGAGCTTCCATTTTGCTGATCTCATCTTACAGATGAACATAAACCCTCTGGCTTTCTTAGCTCTGTTTTACCTTCTCCACTGTTTGCGCTGCTCTGCATTAGCACTGATTTTAGCATTATGTTAGTGTGACGTAGAAGCAAATGGGAGAAGGAAGTTAGGAATGGCAGTTAATTTGTGGGTACTGTTTTTGTTGTGGTAATTACCTGTAGGCTGTGAGACATCTCCACTTATGCTGGAGCCAAGTAGATAGCATCAAAGAAAAGCCATTTCCACCCCAAAATAAAGCCTAACTTTTATTTAATGCTACTGCAGTAGTTTTATAGGTCAGATTATGGTTTTTATGTGCCTAGTGTCCCCAGTGTCCGTGTCTGGCTCTCAAGTGCAAATACGCTACTTCAAAACACTATCAAAACTAACACTGAATTCTGAGCCTAACTCAAGGACTAACCATTAATATTTGCTATGAAATTATCTGAGACTCAGTATCTTTATTACTTGGCTTCTGGTAGCGTGAAGGCGTATACTGGAAAGCCTGGTAAAAGCCCCAGGCCCACAGTCTGCTTTGCTATATAGACACAAATTCACTGAAATGAAAAATAGCAGAGGAGTTTCGCCTTCGTTGGAAAGCTCCTTTGCTGAAAGGTCTGCTTTTATTTGATAGGTGCTGGTGGTAAAAGTTTCCCAAGAAATGACACACCAGCGTACAGAGGACTGCAAACATAGATGGAGCTGGCTACTGTCTTAGAGAATGATTTCAATTACAAAGCTCTAAGATATAGACAATAAAAGAGAAGTTGCTTTTTTTTGTGTCTTTTATCACCCAGGTGTGGACCTAGGGTAGAGGAGGAGGGATATTAGTCTTGGAGCTGGCCTGTGGGAAGGCAAAGAATTCAGCAGCCTCCCCTTGAGGACATGAGCTCCTTGAGTTTCTCACCTACATGTGCACAATTTGCTGTCCTGATTATGCCTGGAAGATTCAGCTCTACACATTGTTATCTAGGAGAACAGTGGTGCGTCCTATCTCTGGCAATCGGCCATTTCTCCAGCAGGCTCAGGAACTGTTCTGATCTAGAGATATTTCTACGCTTCTTCCTGCATCCCTTACAGAGCAAAATTACTGATCTTTGTTCGAACAAATCTCTGTTTGACATCTTGAGGGGAAAGAAAGAGTAACATGATTGAGAAGAGGCACATTACTCCACCATCCCGTAGAGAGTGAATAAATGATGTTTTTGCTAGAGAGATTCCTTTCAGGCTTTGCTCTTATGTGAAAGATCACAGTATTTAAAGACAATTGGCAGAGGGAGGCCATTACGGGTATTTGGCAAGCTAGGTCTCTCACATCAGAACCCTTTCACAACAAAGACTGTCTTGTTTTGAGGTGGTACTCTCCCTTTTGGAGCAATATGGATCTTATCAACCTCCACACATCTATTCTTGGTGGCTCTCCTCTGGGCTACAAATTCTTGCCTAGTTTTACTCGCCCATGGCTAGGTTTTTTATTATATTTACTCACCTAGGAGACAGATCGGCACCTACTGGGCTTCCAAAAATAAACTCCAGGTTAAATTCTTATTGATTGGTTATCTTCACCTGTAGGCACCGCTGCGCTGTTCAAAAGTCAGTCCCCTCTACGTCCTTGGCCTTGCAATGTGAAACTGCTCTGTGTGCTATGCCCCCTCCCTCGGGCACTCACGAATGACCTGTGAAAAGGTCCTTTTTTAGGATGACACCAGCTGCAGGTGATTCTGGGTGCACTCTAGTAAATCATACATATATTATTATCTTGTTGTCTTCTAAAGAATCACTGGTAAATTAATCTGTTCCATCTCAGTGAACAAGAGATGACAGACTTTGCGCTGCAGTAGGCAGGTCTGCTGGGCTTACCCGGGAAACTGAGCACAGGTAGGACTGGATGGTATAAACCAAACAGAGGACCACCAGGAAAAGCCTGAGCCAGACTTTTTTGAGATCTCAGTTCAAGATCTTCCAGCTTCTCATAGTCTTGTTTTACCGAGGCAGCTGTCCCTGCTTCCTGTGGTGCCAACAACAGTCTCTCTGGACCTACTGAATAGATGATGCTGTCAGAGCAATAGTAAAAGCACCTGTCAGCTCTTTCTAGAAGTAAATAAAAATTGTCTGTGTCAGATGTGGAGGATTTTAGAGGTCATAGGTGGAGAACATCCATGGTTTTATTCCCTTTCCTGAACAGCCTGGCTAGTGCGATGTTTGAAAGATACTTGTGTGCACACCCAGGGTGCAGCAAGAAGCGATCCCACCTGAGCTGAGCGTGTCTCCATTTCCAGCTGCTCCCACACTGCAAACGAGTGCCAAGGGTTCCTGCAGAATGAGCACCCGTGATGCCTCCCTCTGCTGCTGGGGTGGAGCGAGTAGCGGTGTTCCTCACTGTTAGAGGACAGGGCTCTAACTCTCTGTTTCTCCCTCTGTCCTGGGACAAACCACCAGGACTCAATTCTGTAGGCACAACTTCAAAGTTCTCAGGCTACTTCGAGGGGAAGGGGCAGAGTTCAAAACAAGGGTCGCATACACCCTACGAAACTGGCCCCAAGCAGCCCGAGAAACCTCACATCCTTTGTCAAACCTAGTGGAGAGCAGCTATTTCTGACCTCCCGAAACAGAGTTGAGGGTGTCTTTCCTCTTTGAATTAGTATTTCCTGAAATGCTGATTCACTGCAGGAAGAAGCAAGCAGTCCAGGGCGAACAGGAGGGGAATTCATAACAGCTGGGTCAGAAAAGAGAGATAAAGCTTGAATTAATTTAAAGGCATAATCCTGATTTGCCCTGCAAACTTCCATTTGAGGGGTTATAATTGCAAGACTGAATTGTCTGTTAGCAAATTTTTCTTCTCAAGTACAAAGTTAATTGAATTACTGTAAGTAATACAATAACGTATGCCGGAGAGATATTTATGCTCCGGGAAATAAAAATGTTATTCTCCAAGTTATCCTGCTAAAAAATAGCGAAGTAGGTACTGAAAGGTTCTACTTATTTTGACTGTAAACTTTTCATTTTGACAGCATGGCAAGGTACATGACCAGACTGCTCTCTCCTCTCTTTTTCTCTGTGACATTGAAATTCCACGAATGGCATCTTGCATCAGCGTTACATCATATTAAGTATAATGCAATATTATGAGTCATTGTTATAAATCATGGGCACAGGCTGCATTAGAAGGCTTTTGCAATTCAAGAGCACATCAAGGTGGATTTTTTTCAGTGTTTCTCTTTGGAGGCATACCTAGGTGCACTAACTTTGCAATGTATCTTCACTCTCTGAATCGGTACCACTTCAGTTTGCCCTCTCGGCTCGAAGGCTCATAGGAGGAGCGCAGTACGTGCCTAACAGAGTTGCTGCAAACATCAAGCAAGGCTATGAGAAATCAGAAGGTGTTTCTGAAGTGGATTGTGCAATGATCATAACAGACTAAAGTGTTTTAGTATTTTGTCCTTTAGAGAAAACTGTAATAATGTTGAAGCATTTGAAAAGCACGGAGTTGAGGAGTTCTCCCAAGGTATTTTGTAAAGCCTACACTTAACGACTCTCACTCTTTTCACTTGCTAGCATCTCCGACCTCAGAAGGAGGTTGCTGCTTTATAACTTCCCTGAACTTCTTCCAGTTCTTGCACAGTGTGCAATCACCACAGCGCTGTAAGAATTTAACTGTCCTCTAGAGGAGACAGCTATTTCTACTTCCTTCAAGGTACCTGTTACTTTAACTAGCCTGACTACAAAAAGCAGCAGAGAGCACAGGCTCTTGCAGATGTTCATCTGCACTTGAAAGGCTGTAAGCACCTAGCACGTTGTTAGAAAAGAGACTAGTACAAGCAACTGCCAAACATTTAGAATTTTTCTGAATATAGGCATGAAATTCTGCAGATTTAATAGTTCTGCCTGAACTAAGTCTTAAAGCACATGAAAAGACGGCGCTATTCCCGCTTGCGCCCGCGGCTCAGCTCAGCAGCCTGCAGTGGAGAGGGAGTGCAGCTTGTGGGCTTGCAGCCCCCCTGGAGTGGCCCTGCCCGAGGAAGACCACAGCCCTCCAGGCAGATCCTAGCAGTCCAGCAGCTCCTGGTAGGAGTGCTGTTTCCAGAAGATGATGAAGGATGCATACTGCCTGGCAAGCGCAGCGCTAGCAGGGTAGGGTCAGTGTGCCAGGAGAACATGGGACCCATAGAGGAGCCAAAAGATTCCTCCCCACATACACACAGCAGCTGTAATCTGGCCCTAAACAGTCTCTGCACACAGCGCAACTGGCTAATAGTCACCAAAACCATGTACTTCTGTACTCAGCTGTCTCTCAGCTCCATCAGAAAGAATGTCTCTAGTGCCACACACACACACACACACACACACACACACCAGAATAAAGCTTGCCAGTGTCTGGAGCTGCTGAAAATTACCATAGACTCCAGAGAGTCTAGGAGACCCGTTTCGAGCAGAACAGAACTGGGTGAGGCTGCCCTGATACTCCTGGCACCAGCAATCAAGTGATATTAGAGTATCAGCAGCACAGCCACATGTTTCTTGGAGTTCAGAACTTAACAGTGCCCTTGCAATTGCACTTAACATTTTCCAGTGGTTTTTCATTTTTTGGCATGAGCACAGAAATGTTCCTGATTTTTGTATTTAGAAGCTTCTAGTTCTTAATGTTAGAGATGCTCCTTAAATGCAAAGCTGATGAATGATTTTCCTCTATGGGTAGATACTAACAAGTGCTGAAACGCTCACTGCTGTGGTACATTCCTGATTTAGAGTGGCTTGAAGTTGGAAAGCATTTTGCAGGGGTAAATTTCCAGTTTTAGTTACAAATTCCTGTGAGGGATCCTGAAGAGAGAAGCATACCCAGGACTGCTTGCTCAAGAGCTTGTTCATTTACATCCAGCTCCCCTTCCTACTCCCTCACTTGGAGGTCTGTTGTCAGCAGATGCGCTGAGCGTGTAAGAGCAGCGAGCACAGCGCTTAGCCCAGCGCTGCACCTGCGACACACAACTGACTGAGCCCGTTCTGAGGTTTCTTGCCTGGCTGATAAGAGATCAGGAGAAGGCCTCCTAAGCATCTATTCCTGTAGGGCATAACTAATTAAAGCAGACAGTAATGGAGATAACCATGCTGAAAACACCACGAGAATAATCTTCAGCCAAAGCAACACACAGCACTTCCACTCACAAAGCGATACCAGTCTTATAAAAAACATGGCTCCACTGCTAAAATGTCACATAACATTTAGAAAATCTGGTGTTAGGTGCACCAAATATGCCTGTGTAGAACGTCCTGGTAGCTGTCTTGCTTAATCAAGCTGTACAATATTTTCCCTAGACGAACACGGGCAATGATTTTGCCTAGATGAACAGATGGAGAAGGTTTAGGAGAGGGTTTATACGTGTGGTTTGCTCCTCACTGTGACCAGACAGAATATGTAAAAAATGCTTCTGACAAATCTCAAACTGACATGGCTGTAAGATAGAGGCAAAGAGAAGGAGTGTCCATCCACAGACCTGGGTCCAGTTATCCGAGGTAAAGCTGGTCCTGTCCCACCCTACAGTTCCTGTGCTTCACAGCCCCCCTGCTCAGGGTACCACCCTTCTCCCCAAGCACTCCAGCCTCGAGGCCTGGCACCACAGCTGTAGTTCAGTGCAATTAGAAAAGGAGCATTAGATGCAGCAAAGTCTTTCCTGGCAACCTCATCACCACACGTTTGTTGGGGGGCAGCAGGATTTCCAGAAAGGCCAAGCCCTGAATTTGGAGGAAGTCCAATTCACTGAATGGCAAAACTCCCATTGAGGTTGATGGGACCACAGATACAGCTGAGTGCTTCCAAAAATCCCATCCCTACTGAATATTTGTAGTGCACAGCAAGACTGTGCTGGGCAGTTTCCTAGGTGTGAAAAAATATATATACATCCTGTGCACTCTTACAGTATTTTGTTTGTATTTGAAAGGATCAAAGTTCTATTTTATGGCTTTCCTACTTTTTTTTTTTAGATAATAGTCTTAAAACAAGTCCAAACTTGACAGACAAGCTCTGCATCTTCTCAACAGCCCAGAGGAAAGATAAAGGGAACATTAATGTTAGTCTAAATTATGAGAGGGAATTGGACTGCACAAGAACTGTAATCCACAAGAATGAATTTTCATTCCACTTGTCCTCCACTTTCAGCTAATCAGAAATTGTGATACATGGTCCTACTTGTATTTGGGCTTTCAACTCCCTCCTATATCTTCTGTGGTTGAAAACCGAATTCCTGATTTACGCTGCAGATTAGGGAATGATAAATGCTATCACTTACCTGCATTTGCCATTTTAGAGGATTCTGGCATTGTGAGCAAAACATGCATTTCATGTATATGATTACTGGAGCTGGCAATCTGTCATGCTGCTGACAAAGAGAGCTGAGACTGAGGGCCAGGGTCTCTTCATAAATAACAAAGATCTCAAATTCCAAATTTAATATCATGCACCTTTAATAACTGAAATAATCAGATGCTTGCTCTAATGATTAATTTGCTCCTCAAAGCCACTGTCTGGGTCACACATTTTTGGACGTTTTCTAAGTTAATTTGGTCTTTCTCTTTAGAGAGTTAGGAACGTTTCCCCCAGGGCATACACTTGTCATTCAGTTCACAGAGGGGAACATCATCTAGATGAAAATAGTGGCTGTACAGATTATTCAGTTCTCCCAATGTTCTCAGCACCTTTGAGGGATTCGATGATTCTATGACCCTCGGAAGGGTCATCAGTGTCTCTCATGCTGCTGAACTAAAGCCCTTATTTTTAAACAAACGTTACTGATTTGAAACAAATGCAGCTATCACAAAGCGTAATCACTTCAAAGCAAATCCATGCTCTTTTTGGGTCCTGCAAAACTTACACTGATCATGTAGTAACAATTGTAAGAAAGAGAAAACCCAGTGCCTGTTAGGCCTAACTCTGACCTATGAGCATGGCTGTTTTGCCTTGTATTACTTCTATTAACCTGTGCTTTTTGATGTTTTATTGAGAAATTAAATCAGAATCAAATTTTTTTGAGCTTCATACCTAAATTTAGGCCTAAGTTCTTGCAAAATTTTCAGGAATAGCTGATAAGTACAGTTCTGCTTCTTCTGTATTCCCCAGGTGACATTTGTCACACTTCACATTTAGGTTTCCAAACCTAAGACTGATTTCCTTGCATAAAGCTAGACACTTCTGTCTCCATATTTTAGCAATTCTAACAAAAACCAACAGAACATAAGTATTGGTCAAGTTAGCAGGAAACCAATGGTTAGGCCAGGCTATACACTGAGAACAATTTTAATACACAAACAGGCAGTGTTTATACTGCACATAAAAGTTTACACTGAATTATGCTGGAGATCTTGCACTGTGCAGTCTCATCCATTAAATCTCTGACAAAGTATGCTCATTTGTTGGGTAACTCTAAGTTTGTGTGGTTGAATCTCTGCTACCATGCTGTGTCAACAGGGACAGAAACTGGAATCTTCTGCAGTTACAACCCAAACCTCTAAAGTCTGAGCTGAAAGTATCTCCAGGAACATTTCCAAGAGCCTTGCAGTGATGAGTCAGTATCATCCACTCAGTTACCTGGGCTAAGTAGAGACATTTGGAACAATACGTAACAGAGGTTTTGGTAAAGACGAAAGTTAAACCAAGGTTTGGTTCAAAAGTTTTATTAGACACTTGGTGGCAGAAAACTCTGAAGTCATGAAGCCCTGAGCACTCTCCAACAGCAGTAATTGCTAGCATTTGCTGTACAAATGGAACAGACTTTTGCTTTAATGGAAAGAATTTCCAGGTATTTTGAAGTAAACAATTAAAAAATCAATTAAATTAAGAACAACCTTTTAGTCCAAGGACACGAACAAGACCTGTTTTGGTACTGGAAGAATGTAGAATGGATCTATTAAAGGATAAGAGTTTCAGGTAATTGCAGAGAGGATGCCTGGCTCTGCATGCCCAATTAGTGCCAAAAGGCACTAGTATTAATTTGCATTAGAACTGGTTATAGAATCATAGAATCGTTTTGGTTGGAAAAGACCTTTAAGATCATCAAGTCCAATCGTTAAGCCAGCACTGCCAAGCCCACCACTAAACCATGTCCCTAAGTGCCACATCTACACGTCTTTTAAATACCTCCAGGGATGGGGACTCAACCACTTCCTGGGGCAGCCTGTTCCAGTGCTTGACAACCCTTTTGGTGAAGAAATTTTTCCTGATATCCAACCTAAACCTCCCCTGGTGCAACTTGAGGCCATTTCCTCTTGTCCTGTCGCTTGTTACTTGGGAGAAGAGACTGACCCCCACCTCTCTCCACCCTCCTTTCAGGGAGTTGGACAGAGCCAGAAGGTCTCCCCTCAGCCTCCTTTTCTCCAGGCTCACCAACCCCAGTTCCCTCTGCCACTGTACTCATAAGACTTGTTGCTCTTCTTTGGACACTTTGGTTCACTGAAATGACCCTGAGCCTTCTGGTACGTAAAAGTGAGCTGAACCACATTTGGTCCCCAGGAACAAATAGGAGGAAAGTGTCAGTATTCACAGACTCTAAGTCAGGTCTAAGCCAACATCTGTTGCTAGAGCTCTAGCAATAGGTTCTCTTGGTAGTGTCAGCTGGTGGCCTACTCTAAGGAAACTAGCCTTGCCTTAAGCTTATTAGATCTTCTACTAAACATAAGGCCATACACAATTATGAGTACAACCATGTATTCTCTTACAGGACTAGTCCCACATGAGATTTTGAGTCATAGCACATACTGTTATCTTTGGGTACACCAATCCTGCTGTCATAAAACAATTAACTATTGAAATGGCACAGTTAGCACGTAAGTAAATAAGTTCAATAAGGAGTCAAGAATATGTGGCCAAAAGGCTTGGATTAAGACCTTGGTTAAAAAAGAAAAGCTCCAGGAAATGTAAACAGTGGAGATGCTCTTCTGCAAAAGCATGTCTTACAGGTGATGGCAAACTATTTGTCTGATCTAACACCACTACCATTCACGCTGCTGCCT
Organism: Antrostomus carolinensis; assembly: GCF_000700745.2. NCBI lineage: Eukaryota > Metazoa > Chordata > Aves > Caprimulgiformes > Caprimulgidae > Antrostomus > Antrostomus carolinensis. The sequence goes on from NW_010322725.1 coordinate 23,612, forward strand.
GGAGTATTTCTAGGATCTGTGGTCTTTTATTTCACAGACGTTTCTTCAAAATGTCTACCCTTTGTCATATTTGGTTGAAATTCCTAAAAAGTTGCATCTGTTACCAATGGGACATAAGAAGATAGGAGGCAGAAGGGAGACAGACACCAAGTGAGCACTTTGTTTTCTCAGGAAATCAACTTGAGAAGTCTGCCTTGCAGTTAGAGCAAATTTAGGCTAAAAGGTGTAATCAAAGTCTTAAAATATTTTCCAGAACATTATAGATTTAAATAACTATGCTAAGGAGTACCTCAGCGTTAAGATTTTTTTGTAATTCTATTTAACACAATTATACTTTATATTAAGATTCCTCTTAAAAAGAGATTTATAAAATTAATATCTGATTAACACATAAAATGTGTGCTACAGACGTGCATGGTTTCTTTCACTAATGGGTTTATGTACTGGTGAAACTGGTGCTTAGAATTTATTATTACAGGCATCCTATGACCTTCACAACTAAACAATTAACTATTGAGATGGCACAGTTAGCATGTAAGTAAATAAGATCTTTAAACTAAAGATCTAGAGCAATTGGTTAGCCCTTTGTTGAAAGCATCAGCCTTGATATCAAGACTCATTTATATATGGCTTATAAAGAGGGACTATTAATGGTATTGTTGATGGTACTACTTAACTCATCTATAAGTAGTAAACAGGTAGAAGTATTAACAAAGAGCAACAGCTCTGTCTGGTCTGGAGGGTGAGCTGACTGATGGGAATTGATGTACCTTAAAGGCAAATTTCTGGTAATATGTGAATGCTCACCTGTAAGACAAAAAGCTTAATATTACTTAAAATACCTGTTAGAATGAAAAGGAGAAAATCTACTAAGCCAGGTAAGCAGGACAGAAAGCCAAAGAGGTTTGCTTAGACTGCACTAGGTATTATGCATAAAATTAGGAAATTCCACTTTCTTCTATATAGGAGGAAATTTTCATTGACAACAGGCCAGAAGATCCTTGTTAAAATTCTTGGCCTGGATACGGGCATGCTGATCTTGGCAGCTGCTAGGCTAGAGAGATAGGCTCTGCTGGTAGGATCTTATCTCTGATAAGTGGAAGCTGTTTGAAAACATGGAAGTGTGGATCTATTGTCCCAACTGCAACTGGAGGGGGAAAAGTCTTATGTGTCAAACTTAATTTCAAAGTAATCTTTGTGAATAACTATTCTTACAAGAATATTAGAATTAACACCAAAATCATGTTACTTTATGATAGTGTGAATATTGTAGACACAAAGTGTGTAGAAATACGTTCACAAAACACAACGTGTTATTGTGATCAAGTTTCTGCCTTATGATAACTGAAATAATTGCATGCTGATGAGCTGGAGGAGTAATGGGAAATTTCTCTTCAAATGACAACAATAGCTATCACTTTCCTGAGCAGCTGTCGCTTGATGTGCCAGCATGGTGACATCCCACCTGGTGTCCAGCCATCCTGGGCAATGGGCTTGAAGCCTCTGCCACAGTCTAGGTCGTGTTATCTCTGCAAAATAGTGAGGTTGAAGGGAATGGACATGAGTTTGAGATAGGTCAGGCACTTTTTCCTGCTGAATAAGCGGTAAGTAGGCAGAGCGGGCAATGGGTACACCTCCAGTGCCATTTACCAAGCTGTGAAAAGTTTTTAGGTGTTAGGATTGAAGGGTAAAGATGTCTCTCTGTGAATCAAACATGATGACACCTGGTGCTTCTTCCTAGACCCAAGGAGTTAATGGAGAAGTTAAGCTCAGATTTTAAGTGATTTTATAAAGGCGGTACTGAAAAATTAATGTAGAAGTACTCTAAAATCACCTGAAAAGCTGGATAGAAAGGAAAAACAACCTTTGCTTACGCAAACTGCTGGCTTGGAGAACTAAAATTTTTATCAGCTTTCCAGCATGAGATATATGCCTGACATAGTATTATTTGCCGAGTACCTAAGGGTTAACTCTCATAGTTTGGTATGCAACTAAACGAACCTATAATTAACTGTGTGTGGCTATTGGTTAAAAATGTTTGGAAGCAATATGAAGTGATATTATTTTGCAACTAGTACTCCTGCCAGTACCTGGCTTTATTAGTTTAGCACAAGAGGTGTTTTCTGATGAGTTGTCTGGAACAAGTAAGACCGTTCTTTTGGTTTCTATCACTCTTTGGAAACTTTTCTCTTGACAGCTTAAACATTTGTCAAAATGCTCTACCTGGTTGCTCCCAGTTCTTTATTACACAATTGCCAGCACCACTTCATTTGAGTGCTTCACTAGCAGTGGGGAGAGTTACACGGAAGATGAAGTTTAGTGGGAATGAGTCAACCCTGCACCATTCCTCTCTCTGTGTACGTTAGCTGTGACAAGGATGAATTTCAGTTGTGTCATTTCCTGTTTTCTCTACCTTTTTTTTTTACATGAAGAATGACTCAGGCTCCATGACGTAGCCCAAAGTGACAGGCAGAAATGACATCCCTGATTGAATAACCCCCAAGACTGAATAACCCCCCAAGACTCATTGTGTTCCCAAACTGAGGAGGATAAATAAGTTTTAGTTCATTTTACCTGGGAGTACTTCCAATTTCTTCAGAAATAGCATGCTAAAATATAAACTATAAGCACAATTAGTTTCTTTCTTTTTTTTAAAAAAACAAACAACCGCTCCATCCTACATTCTAATGACAGATTGATGCATTGACATTTAGAAGCCCAGAGTATGGATGAAGATCACTGTCCCAAGATGAAAGCTAAAAACAGACACACTGGACATAGGATGCTAGAAGAATTATATTGACTTTGAAGAGGTCCAGGTTGGCAGACATCACTCAGTTAAGATTTCATTGACTTCATTACTTTGATCCATACATTGACTGCAGGACTGAGCTCCTAGGCTGAAGTAGGGATTAGGGAAAATGGTGTTTTTAACAATGGGCAGTTGTCATCTTTTTAATACAAGGTAAAATAGCACACAGATCACTATTTTAGAGAGACTTGTACCAGTGCTTTGGGGTGATTTTTCATTTGCAACCAGAACGTAAGGAAGGTAGATATGATCTAAGAAGAAATGTTATGTTGATAACATGTCCAAATCCAGAAAAACTGCTGTCTCATTTTCTTTGTAAATTGTCTTCATGTCAGTGAACACCATGTTGTTTCTTCATTTTCCAAACTCCTTGATCATCATCTTTTATTCCCTTCTGGCATGAACATCCTAGCCAGTATCTTTTCAGAAAGGAAGATACATACTGTAGAAAACTTACATAGTGATAAGAAGATAAACCAGATAATTTAACCAACAACTGTGTCCGTAATTCCATAACACCATCCCCCTTTCCAGTCTATTTCAGCTTCATTGTACAAAGTGCCCAGGTAGGCCAGACAATAAGACTATTCAGCATTTCACCAGCTAAAATCCAGCATATCCACAGTGTCAGTTTTGCCTGGACAGAAGCGAATAAAGATCCTGGATAAATTTTCCCTTAAACTCACAATCCTATTTCAGTAAGTGGCTAGGAAATCACACTGTCACTTAAATTAATATAGAATATAAAATAACATGTTGAATGTCTTTAAGACAGTTCAGCTATATTCCAATAACAGTGGGTGAAAACACATTAAAAGAAACCAGAGTTTTTTCAGAACGATTTTTTTTCCAAGTTCCTTTTTATGACTGATCTTTAAACATCCTACATGATGACACTTACTTGGCACTGCATTGATCCAGTCTAATCTAGGTGATAACGGGTCTCCCAAGAGTTATTTTTTAAAAACAAGTAGTTTATCAAACACATTGACAGTTATGTTTTCAAATGATTTCCATTTTTTCAGTTCAAAAATTTGCCTCCCTTTTCAACAGAAAAATCCACAAAACCAAAATGCATGTCAGACCAGTCTTGCAGACAGATGTACCAAGAAGCCATCCCAGCAGTGACTCCTCAATAAACTGTCAAGCCAACTTTCAAGCGCTGAGCTTTTGTCATGAGCAACTCAGAAAACAAAAAGTCCCACGCCAGGAACCCCCCATCTCCCAGCCTGTTTGCCAGTGTACAGTAGGAACATACTACGTCCAGTCCATTTCCTGATAGAAAACCTACCTAAGCATTAATTTGGTAATTCAGAGTTGAGAAAAACTTTTAAAACAGGACTTCCTGCCCACAGAAGGAAGGGTGGGTAAGAAGGGTTTGTATTTGGTGTTAGACAGAAAACTCTGTCACCAGCCACATCCCTTGAAGAGTATGCGAAACTCAACCTGAAGCTCACAGTTCCAGCTCGTGAATTAGTGGTTTCGATTTACATTTTGATGACCAGAGAGAGAGAGACGAGGGTGCAGGTACTTTCTGTCTGGGGAAAAATGGAATGTGCTCATGAGAGATGTAAAAAGGCAAGGAATCCCACAGTCTAGCTTGCAGCTGTTATCAGATCTGATGGAAAAGGGAGGGGGTGAGGGAGAAGAGAATACCTGGCATGAGCCCTGCTCCAAGGAGGGACTGTCTGACGTGGCAGTGTGGATTTCTGCCTGTATAATTCCTCTCAAATCCGTATCAGATTTTGCTGAGCTATTAACATCAGGTGTTGCCACATCATGCCCACTATCTCTGCAAGCAGTATCTTGATGAAGATAAATAAAAACTTAAGAACCTTATTTGACTTTCACGGGCCATGATTAAATTTGCAAAGCTGTCAGAGAAAAATATCGAGGAATGAGCAAGCTAGATACAGACTCTGAGCCACATACGTGGAATCCACCCTCACAGCTACATTTGCAAAACTGAGAGGGTTTTGGCAGGAGTTTATCCTAGGAGCAGCTGTGGCTGGATAGAAGGTGTTCTCCTAGAAGGACAGAAAGCTGAAGCACTATGACACCTTGTTTTATTTAACATAGCAGTTCCTACAGTTTGAAAAAAGGCAAGGGCCATGCCTTATGATTTAATTTGAGAGGAGTATTATTACGTTGTGTGAGAATCTGTCTCATTAAATCTCTTTTTTAAAAAACAGCAACATCCTTTTTATCCTAAGTCCGACTATTCTTCAAAAATAACAATTATGAAAGCATCCTGTGACATTTATTTTCTACTGCTCTTTTGTTTTTTGGTCCCAGAAGTGGTGATAAATTGATTTAGTACATAGCAAGTCATGAAGGTTATCAGAAGTATAAGAAAAATATGTGGAGAAAATATTTTTTGCTGCATTCCTCTCGGCTTTTACTGGCCTTGCTGTCAGACTTCGGTGTTCGTTTGCTGTTCTGTGCAGTGCTAGTCATTGACTGATGGGTACTGGGTCTTCTCTAATTTAAACAATACAGCTTACCCAGGGAAAGACAAGAACATCTCATTCAGTGTGCATGTGCTGACAGTGACGCACCAATACTGTAACCATACTGGAAGACTAATTTTTCTTTTTTTACTGATTTGATATATTGTAGAAATAGAAGCTGCATTTAGAAAATAATTGCTGCATATGATCAACTGTTTTTATAAAGCTGAAGTAAAAGGCAACTAATATTCCAGGGCAGAAAGTATAAAAATAATTATGAAACACTATAAAGCATGTATAAGAAATGTAAGGAACCTGCTTTGTGTTGGCATAGAGAAAAGTCAGAAATAGAACACAAAAGGTTAAACTTATGAGAGCGTAAAATATCTGAAGTCTTCATTTTTAAAGGTATCATAAACTAGAAGCTGGAAGAAAGTGTTTCTGCTCTTTAAAACAGGATATCCATTATTGGAGGTAGATGGTGGTATTGGGAAATACCACCCATCTGTGATGTTTCTAGCATTTATCAGCATTCTCTCGGCTGTCTTCATAATTAGTCCTCAGAGCAGCATGTAGACTGATTTTCTCTAGACAGCTATTCCAAGGGAAGTGCAATGGTGATTTGATTGATGTAGGTCACATGCTGTGGTGATTTCCCAGCCATTTTTTATTTGAAACAAAAAAATTCTTGTAATGAGAAAAATGGTTCAACCTGCCAGGGGTAGGAGTATTCCTGGGATAGTCAGGGCTCAGTGCTCAGTGTATTGAATTTCTTTGATACTGACTTCAGATATTATTCTTTTGCACAGATTTACTAATCAAAAACATGAGAAAACAACTCTTTTGGCTATGCTTAATAAGCTCTTCATAATATGTTCAACTGAAATATGAAAGACTGTCTGGAAAGTGTCAGTCTGAATATGGGACCCAATCAGTTCCAAACTCATCCACACTTAGTCTGCCACAGGATATCAATGCAAAACATGTTATGTTTCTACAGGACACATTTTACAACAGCTCTATTAATATATTTAGTAAACATACACTGATGGAAAATAATATTATCCATTTAAATGTGCCTTTGCTAACTTTAAACTTGCATTTGGGTACTTTTTTATTAGGCTGTTTCTCACGGTTCTTAAAGATTTCAGAGGGTTTGTGTTTAACAGCGGTGTTTTTTCTTTTATGCTCTCTTATGTTCATTTTTGGTTTCCAATTAAAAAGCACCACGTATTATTCCTACTTTCCTCAAGTTTCAGAGCTCTGGTGTTAAGACAGTCCTACAAGTGACTCAAACAGTAGCATCTTTTTGAGATTACTGTCACAGTTGAATAAAACAAGTGGCAGAGTAATTTCCTAGTCCTTTTAATTAGTCACAGTCCTTTTACTGCTTGTCAAATTAATCTTGCATATACATCCACTGCCCATTTCAATGCCTAGGCTCACTGTACACCTCACTGCCAGTTGCACTAAATAATTTGGTTCTTAAGTAAGTTAATTTGTTGAACAACTAAATATTACATAGTTTTATTATATTAGCTTAAAACAGTATTTTTACTCAAGGAATCCCTCTTCAAAAGCAAAAACCGTATATCTCTAGCATCATTCCTGAAGTTTGAGAAGCTTTATCTTATAGCTACAATTGCCTCTGGAAGTCATATAAATCACAAACCCTCATCTGCCACAAGCTGAAAGGGGCAGGTTTGCATCCGTCCATTGGTCCCTCCAGCCCACAGAACTGTTGTGACCACTCTCCAAGCCCTGCTACGTTCTCCTCCGGAGTGAAAAATTCCCTCTTGTTTTGCCAACAGTTGTGGTTTCTTCGACCTATCATAAAGGTACGTGTGCAGGCACTTGTGGGATACAGGTATTTCCTGACCCAGGTGATCTGATGTCAGACAAAATTAGGAGAGATTACAGCCTTGGTGGGATAGGAATCCGTATCTCTTGTCTCACAATGACGTCTGCTGCACACGTAGACTGGAGTTGGAGTTATTTCTGAAGGTGCAGTAAGGGGTCCCTGGCCTCAGGCCCGATGGCACTGGCAGTGTATTGACAGTGAGGCAGGATTTAGTTTCTATGGGAAATCCTGTTGGTGAAGGAGAAGGCATTGGAGGTGCAGTGGTCACTGTATTCATGCTGTTCATCCTTCAGGACAGCTTTGGCATCGAGTGCTGTAGCATTCTGGTGAGCAAACCCAGGGCTGTGCAGTACCTGACCCTGTGGGAGTGGGCATGTGAGGTCCCAGACTGCCCTGGCAGATGCCTTTGGAAAGTCACCTGATTTTAGATGCTGGAAACCCAGGGAAGTACAGAGCAGTGACTAACTCGGCTAACAGAGACACTAAGCTAAGAAAACCCACTGCACAAGGAGGACCAGTGTTTCTGAGCACGCCAGCCACAGAATCACAGAATCACAGTGGTTGGAAAAGACCTTTAAGGTCACTGAGTCCAACCATAAACCCAACACTGCCAATTCCACCTCTAACCCACGTCCCTCAGCACCTTGTCTGCCCGTCTGTTCAATCCCACCAGGGAAGGTGACTCCACCACCTCCCTGGGCAGCCTGTTCCAATGCCTGACTGCCTTTTGGGTGAAGAAGTTTTTCCTCAGATCCAATCTGAACCTCCCCTGGTGCAACCTGAGGCCATTTCCTCTCGTTCTATCACTTGTTACCGGGGAGAAGAGACCGACCCCCACCTCTCTCCACCCTCCTTTCAGACACGTAACAACCTCTCTTGTTTGCCCAGACCCGAGCACCTGCAGCACCAGTGCCAAGTCACACCAGCCAGCACTTTCCGCTGGTTTCACTGGAAACCAGGACCATTAGGCAGCCTCCAGTCAGGGAAGCACTACCAGGCGCCCTGCCTACTGCAGGACCACAGTGCTGGTACCAGCCCATGCAGCTCCTGGGCTGCAGGGTTCTCCAGAGCTACAGCTTGCCACCCTCACGTGACACACCCAATGCATTCTCTGCAAAACTAAAGGCAAAGAAAAAACATGTTAAGTTCCTTATGGCAGTGCCCAAAGGTACTATATCTGCAGATAACATCAACAGAGAGAGCCAGCGCAAGTTCTCTTCACACAAACTATTTCCCAGAGGCTAATGGCAAGGGGGAGAGAGAGAAAAACAAGTACTGACAGTTTACTGTAGGAGCTCAAAGAAAAAGTGGACAAAGCTAAAAGAACTCCAGCTCTTTGTCTGCATTTAATCCAGTTCAGAGCATTCACTGGTGCATACAGATTTACTTTCCATGGCTGACAGAGCTGGATATAGTCATTTGGTAAGGAACAGAGGATCTAGGATTTAAATTTTGTGCCCTTCAGGCTCTTACATTTTAGGAGAAGTCAGTCTGTAACATATATAAAGTTTTAATCTAATGTAAAAAGTGTGATCTGGGGGCTCATACCTTCACAGAAACTAATCCTGATCTTGAAAGGTGAAGAACTGCCTGTTTTTAACATAGACCAAGTTTTTAAGGGGTTGAGCACTTTTTTTGGCTCCTGGAAACCAAGGGAAAGACCAGGGACTCCTATCCCTACCCAAGAATCCCCTATTTTATTTTCTTCCTCCTCTTTTCAATTCTGGTCTTGAATTTATAAAGGCACTGATTTATCAGAGGCTACTAGAATAATGTAACGGTATTAAAATACCCCCATCTACATATTTTAATGCAAAACAAATAGTCCAAGCACCTGGTATCACAGTACAATAAAACTATCAAATCACCATTGCAGGCTTTTGCTTTTGCTGAGGACAGACAGTTCAAGTTACATGCAGCCTGTTTTCTAAAGGCTAGAGAGTCAATTCATCTCTGGCTGAATTTGCAGAACACCGCATTGAAAGGCAGCCCCAGCGAGGAGGATATATACACGAGAACAGAACCAACAAAAGGATTTGTGGGCGAAAGGTAGAGAGCCTGGGTTAGAAAAAACAGAACTGGAAGGGAAAGTTCAATGGCAGAGTACAGGGGACACAAATTAGGCAGATTGTTGGAGCAGTTTTAGCACAGTGTATTGGAAACGCATCCCCAGAAGTGGGGAGGGAAAAGGGAGGGTCAGCCAGTAAATCTTAGGAAGGGTTATCTCCAAAAATAAAGAGAACAATAAATGTGGCACAGCGTTAAAAGGCAAAACTCTCTCATCCCTCTGCCACCTCCTGTCTCCCTCCAAGCATTTTTGGTCGTGTAAGAAGGACCCCAAGTACTTGGGCTGAACTAGTATTGCTCAAACTTCTCATGTTCAGACATAACCAGACCTTTTTATCCTAACCGCTCATGCCCAGCCTTAGCTGAGACCAGAAAACCAGGAGCTCGTTCTGGTTGGCATCGTGTCACCCCGAGCAGGAGACCCAGCACGTGACACGAGGCTGCCCGGTTGCTGAACTGCTCCAGCCGCTTGCTCAGCTCTTTCCAGTGGAACTGCTCATTCTCCGAGGTTGCTGGCTGTAAATGGGATGTTAATGAAAGAAACCAAAAGGCAATTTAGGGTGTTTAACTACCCTTCAGGAAAAAAGCCCTGCATGGAGAGATGACACTAAGCCATGATGTATTTTGTATAAATGTTTCAGGTCAATTTGGCGGATCCTGATGGAAGGCGAGTTAGAAATATTTTGTTGCAAGTTTGAACATCGTACCAGGATGTAAGGCCGGCTGCTTGAACTAGAGCAGCGATTGAATTGGGGCCGAGAAATGCATCCCTGGCTAGCTTCAAATTTAAAAAGAGAGCTTTTAAAAAGGTACAAATGAGGCTAAAAGAATTTATGTTATTTTTCCGGTTTCTGTGCTCTAACTCCTTTTCCGTCTCCTCATCTATCTTCTAAGTGTTCTACCTTATGAATGAGTGAGCAATAAAAGAAGTATGCAGTGGCTGAGAGAGAAACTCAAGATAACAAGATAGTGCAAAGCATAAGCCAAAGCTTGAGCAGAACTGCAAGTTAAGATGTAGATCTGAACAGAAGAGTTTCTCACATCTGAGTTTTAGGGCAGTCATTAGAGAGTTTGCGTGAAAATCTAAAAACAGGAGCACAAAACACCAGTAGCACCTACTATATGCTAAGTTCACATCTGTCAAAATGTTGAACCTCTACTTTCTAGGGATTTTAATCCTGTCTTCAGACCACACATGCTGACACTTCACTCATAGGCTAAAATAAAAATAAAGCTATTTTAATGCCTTTAAAATCCCTGTCTTCATTGAAAAGGGGCAGAGGAAGAACAGTGAGTAAAGCAGCAGCTACAGCCTATCATCAGGTTAGGCAATAGCGGCTGCTGCACCGAGGTGACACGGGAACAGCCTCAAGACCAAGAGGTTTGAGAATAATAAGCTGTTACCTGCAGCCTTTAAACGACTTGTTTTAAAGCCACCAAGAACAGGACGGAGCTACGTCCACCAGTGTTAGTGAGCTACTCGTGATCTGCTGGCTGCCCACCTTCAGATGTGCTCTTCCTCCTTGCCACCTCTAGTTTATGGTGAGATTTTAGATGTGAAGTCCCAACACACATGTCTAGCCTTCGAGCTGGACTTGGCTCCTCCAGTGCAGGCTGCCGTTTGCAGCAGCAGCTGGTGATGGTGTCTGCGTGGTAAGTTTTCCAAACATCCAAAACTGAGGCAGGGGGGTTATAGCAAAGGGTTAATTCAAATTTCCATATCACTGACCTCCCTCCAGCCTTCCAGGCTGCCCAGGTTTGCAGCTGCTGGAGTTTCTCAGGGGAAAATTTACATGGCCACTCCCTGAACCCAGATAATCCCTCTGGCTGGGCTTCCCACTGCTGGTATCTGCCAGGTTAGGCGGAATTTAATCATCACAATTATTCTGTTCTCCTTCAAGCAAAAACCAGTGGGGAATTAGCTGCTGGAATTAGGTATGTTTTCTAGCATGAACCCAACGTAGCTGCTAAGTGAGGTCAGTTACAGGGCTCAGGACAGACACCAGGGACTAAGGTGGTCCCCGGGTTTTTTTGGCAAAGACTGGGTTGGTAAACAAACAGCAGAAAGGAGAAGATACAAGGATAAAGCTTCAAGGGTTGTGAAGGTTGAAAGGAAGATGAAGCTTGTTGTCTTCAAAAGGAAAGTAGTGACAACTGGGGCATAAGCATGAGAGACCCCCACAAAAAAGAGGGCGTGAGACTAGGTGGAGCAAGCCAGGACGCTGGGTGTTTGAGATGCTTTTACAGTATTAAGGAGACAGAAAAATTTTAACAGGAATTGATGACAAAACATGAAACCAATTCCTAATCTTCACTCTTACTTTGCTCTAAGAGGGACCCACTTTTCTTGCAGAGTAGCTGCAGTATTTTGTATGCTCCATTATCAACATGAGAGGAGGCAAAACACTTAAACCCTCCAGAAAGTGTGAACAACTTCAGACTGTGGTGTATCAAAATAATACTCAGATTTCCAAACTGGAGCATTAACTCGCAACATTTGAAAGAGACGATGCCTATATGAATAAACGGTCATCTGCTCCACACTGTTGATTAATGTGAGACCAACAAGAGAACAAGCATTGATAAAGTTTATCTGCATGTTCACATCTTGCACCAGCTTATGTCATTTTCAGGTGCAAGAACTGAAATGTAGTTTATTTTTGAAGCGTTGTTTACAAAAGTCAAGTTCTAGTACTTACTGTTGAACTTCCAAAGCATTCTGTATGTGGCATTTCATGTAAAGGTGTGATTTTCTGCCCGTTCCTAATTTCACTGACACATGCCAAAAATTGCAACAACTGACCAATCTGAAGCACTGTACAGTCACATGGCAAGTGAAAGTGAAGAAATGCTGTGGTTAAGGAGGGTCCCATTATACCTTTGGTCCGTGGGCTGTGAAATTATTTGAAGTCATCTTCCCCGCTTAACTCCAAGTGCAAATGCGGAATCAGCTTTGCAGGTGTGGTGGGTTGACCCTGGCTAGAGGCCAGATGCCCACCAAAGCCCACTCTGTCACTCCCCCTCCTCAACTGGGCAGGGGGAGAAAAACATAACGAAAGGCTTGTGGGTGGAGATAAGGATGGAGAGAGATCACTGACCAGTTACTGGCACGGGCAAAACAGACTCGACTTGGGGGAAAAGCAAATTTATTACCAATCAAAATCAGAGGATAATGAGAAATAAAACCAAATCTTGAAACGCCTCCCCCACCCCTCCCTGCTTCCCGGGCTTAATTCCTTTCCTGATTTTCCACCTCCTCCCCCTGCAGGGGCACAGGGGGACGGGGAATAGGGGTTGGGGTCAGTTCATCACACATTGTTTCTGCCGCTCCCTCCTCAGGGGGAGGACTCCTTCCCCCACACCAGCGTGGGGTCCCTCTCACGGGAGACAGTCCTCCACCAACTTCTCCAGCGTGAGTCCTTCCCATGACTGACAGTTCTTTACGAAGGCAGAACTCAGTTGAGACAGGTGAACATTTGCTACCTAGGACCACAGCATCACCAGGCAAGCAAAACCCACAGCTTTGGTGGGAACGTGGCTTACGTCTGGTAGCAACTCATGCTGGAGAGCAGACCCATCCGTGACAGTCATTCAAATGCATCAAATAACCCTGGTTTTTGAAGAGATTCTAGCTTGTATTAACGCATCATTCTTTGTTCTTCCAAATACAGATTCTGGAAGAAAATATGAAGTTAGAGTGCAAGTGTCATGGGGTCTCAGGATCCTGTACCACTAAAACATGCTGGACAACCCTGCCTAAATTCCGGGAGCTGGGCTACATCCTTAAGGACAAATACAACGAAGCCGTTCAAGTCGAACCAGTGAGAGCAAGTCGTAACAAGCGTCCAACCTTCCTCAAAATCAAGAAGCCACTTTCCTATCGCAAACCCATGGATACAGATTTAGTGTACATAGAAAAATCTCCCAATTATTGTGAAGAAGACCCTGTCACTGGCAGCGTGGGAACGCAGGGAAGGATGTGCAACAAGACAGCCCAGCAGTCCAACGGCTGCGACCTGATGTGCTGTGGTCGAGGTTACAATACACACCAGTACTCACGAGTCTGGCAGTGCAACTGCAAATTTCATTGGTGCTGCTATGTTAAATGCAACACGTGCAGTGAAAGAACAGAGGTCTATACCTGTAAGTGAGTATGTGGCTGGGCAGGAGGACACGTCCCTGGCCATGAATACATTTGCACATGCACTCAACATACCTACATGAGACTGTAGGAAAGACCTGCTCTCCCAGAAGAAACGCTGATGAGTGGAGCCCCCTCTTTCTTATGTTTCACTGCTTCTGTGGATACACATTTCAGACTCTTAGGAAAGTCAGCCAAGAAACAAAACCAAACAAACCCCACCCCGAGCCACCTGACACACAAAACAGAGAGAAAAAGATCATCTTGGCACCTCTAAAGCAAGACGCATTTGACTGCCTTGTGAAGAGACACCAGTCGGAGAAAAAACTCCGAGCATGGCAACTAACTCTTGGTTTGGAAAAAAGATGGTCAAACACTTCAGTGTGTGAGGAGCAGAGAGGGATGGGGAGAAATCCTCACAAAAGGGCTTTGCATGGGGTAGGATGGACAGTTGCCCACCATGAATTGCCCATGTGAGTGTGTAGATGACACAGATTTAGGCTTCTACACTTGTGAAAAGCTTCTGCTGGTCTTGCCCATCTTTCCACTTTGTACCATTTGCTACAGCGAGTAGAACTGATGAAGTTTTCTGTAGACACTGCTTTATCTGTCTGTTCTCTGTGTGTGTGTGTGTGCTGCAGATTTTAGCACAGGGATTTGGGACACTTGGGCATAATAATAGCAATATTTAACAATTTATTCAGATAAAACTAATATTAATTTATTTAATTAAAAAGAACTCTACCAACATTTTTGGAACTATTCTGCAATTAAAGTAGATAGCTGGCTTTCTTTGTGGAATAATTTTGTAGAAACAGTAAGGAAAAACTGGAGCTGTATATATTATTCTTAACTAGGATATTTCTATTAGTTGGACTTGCAGGATATGTTCTACAGTACTAGATGTTTAAGTACAAAAGCTGGCATCTTTATATATATGTACATAAACAAACACACACTGTTGGGTTTGGTTTTTGGTTTTGTGGGTTGTTTTGTGTTGTTTTTTTTTTTTTTTCCTCCTGTTTGCTCCTAGTTGTCTGGAACAAAAGTCAAGTGGTAGGGGTTACAAATCTTTACCAGTTTTTTGGATTTTTTTTTCTCAATTAAACAAAGAAGCATTAATAAAATCCTGTTTGGAATATGCCTAAAAATAAGAAAATCCAGACAAACTTCCATCTTTTGGAAAAATCAACCATAGGATAAGAGAGTATATTTTGTAAGAGACTATTTTTATATAAATATTTTATTTATACTACGTCTGCTTGTTCAACCTGTACTTTTTCTCAAAAAAAAAGACATACAATTTGTAATTCTTAGGCTATTTAACAGAGAAAGGGTAAACAGTTTGTGGACACGACAGCAGCAAGCTGGATACACTCAGCTGCAATTGGTGGATGTGTCAGAAAGCAGAATGAACTTTCTCTCCGGATGTGTGTACAAACCGGCTCTTTTCCTGCAGCTCAATTTGCAGAATATGCAAAACAAGAACAGGGTATGTAGCATCAATTTTGTCACATGGCTTGAATTCATGATTGGTATTAACTGGATGCTCATTTATCCCATTCAAGAAAAAAAAACATATTCGAATTAGCTTCCCACATGCATCAGTCATTAAACTGTGGCGTTGTGACTAGCAAATGTGCTGTGTGTGCTGTCAGTTAAACCTCCACATTGTGTTACTGTCAAATTGCATTTTAATCAGTGGAAGACTGTAGACTATGACTGTAAAAACTAGCACGACACACATCATCTGATTCTCATAGATAGGATACAAAGCTTACTTTTTGTCCAGCTCTTTTTTTGGCATTTACATTATTCTTTCCTCCCAAAAGGCCAGAGAGCTCAAAAATCTGGAAAAACATCCAGGCAGATTTAAAGACCGCTCACTTGTTTTTCAGAGCCCAGCTAAGCCATTTTGCGTTCCCCTTTGTGATATTTCCTTTTCATTGGTGCTAATTTCTTTGGATATTTGAGTGGTCAATGTTTATCTGTTTTTAGAATTATCCCATTCCTCCTGCTTGACTCATTTGTGACCGATAAAAAAAAACAAAAACCAAAAAAGGTCCAATTTTTATGTTGTTTTTCATTGGTAACAAGGCCCAGCGCTACCAAGGATGTTGCATGTTCTGTCTGGGACAGACTAGATTCTTCCCTACTTCCAGACCACAGGATCTCACGCCTTCAATGAGGCTACGAGGGGCATCAGTAAAGGACACAAACCGCCACCCAGCACCCAGCCTGTCACTGGCTCCTGTCGATAAAAGCAGGCGTCACAAGGAGCAGATGATACACATCTATCTTGTGTCCGATGATCTTTCTGAGACAAAGCTCCCACCTAAGACTGTGAAATGATAGAAAGTTTTCTCAGAAAGTAAACAGAAGTATCACAAAAGATGTTGCAAAGTTTCGCTGTAACAGCCTAACCTTTTAGAACTTGTCTGAACCTGGTATGGGGATTTTTTTTTTAACTCACTTCTTGTATATACGTTATTTATGTAAGAACACAAGCCCGTGCAGTACCTGATCCTAGCAATGTATAATTAGGATTAAATATACAGTTTCTCTGCAGACCTGCCACTTAACACAAAATAGAATTTTTTATGCAATTCAGACACCAGCATGAGATGTGAAAGTAAAGCAATTAACATAATTTACTTTCAAACTCATGACTTGTCAATGCAAAGCAATATAAAAGCAATGGTTTGGGGTAATTGAGTCACTGCTGTTAGTTCTTCTAAATTCTACACATCAAGAATTGCTAAGCCATAAAATGCAGTGAAGTACATGCAGTATGGACAGTAATGACAACATTCCATTATGGTTAAATAATTCAGATCTAACACTTAATTTTGGAATCTCCCCCTGCCCCTTCCCCAGTTCGTATTGGTATTTTACTTAGCGGATACCATATCATAGTCAAAAGTGTGTTTTCTTCACTGATTAGAGTTATTTTACAAATTATTACATTTGCAGCATGTTTTTACCATAGAAAATAATCTGTAAAACTCCTGCCTCCTGTATATTTCAGTATGCAGTGATGTGCAATGTACAGCTAGCAGATTAATTATTGAAGGACAAATATCTTTAAACAGTTTTACTCACAATAATAAAGAACTGGATGCGCGATGAAATGGATTTGGTACACATTTTCCCTATATTTTTCAATATTGTTTGTGCATTAAGTAGAGAAAATGTTGTTCTGTTTGATAACTGGACTATCAGTTTGGGAACTATGAATTAAAGAGCAAGGAAAACCAAATGCTGCAGTCAACTAGAAAGAATTTGGAAATTTGGCTGTGTCAGATAGGAGAAATCTGGCCCATCGGAATCTGCCATGAGTCTGGAGTTAATTGGTCATTCTCTAAATGGGCTTGAATGGCTTGAAGAGTAAACAGGAGAGGGAGAAAGATTTATGATTTTGTAGATATTCCTCCCCCGACAACAGTTTGTTCTTTGTCCTCAGGGATAGAAGAGCTCTGTTTTGACTTGGTGAAGAACCACACAATGGGAGTGAAATGCACACAACTGCAGAACAATACAGCTCTCCAAAGAAAATACATCTTTTCATCTCTACCAGCCAAGGGAAGCGCTTGATTGCTGTCCACATTAATAACCTAGCCCAGGCTTTTAAAGAAAACATACATTCAAGAAGCAGGAAGAGTAAGAGGAGTAGGAAGCCTGAGAGAAGAAGCATAATTGCAAGTTGGGAAGCTATTATTTGTGAAATCTCACTTCCTTATTTGATAGGGGAACTGTGATTCATGGAAATGAAGCAGTTCTGCCTCGGGATTCCTGAGCAAGTTTTAAGGATTTTACCTCTCAGCCTTTTCAAAAGGACAACTAACCTGAATACAATTAGCTTGAATACTTGAAGTAGCTACATAAAATATGAATCAGTCAATGATTAAGTTTTCTTTGCCATGTATGCACAAACCTAATGGAGATATGTCTTTCAACAGCGATAATTAAACTGAAAACATCCTTAAAATGTACTCTTAAGTGGCTCATTCGGTCAAGTTAATGTAAGGGTACATAGGTACTTAGAAAAGGAGAATAATGGGCATGTACCATATTGCACAAAGCTCTCCATGAGCTGCCTTGTGGATTACAAAACTGTTTTTAACTGACCACACTTAAAAATCAATTTGTTGAATACAGAAACATAACAGGCTGCAGTCAGGGGGCATGTATCCAAATTAAGATTTCTGACAACATGTTTACATTTATTGTTATCAGGAAATATGCACCGTGAACATCCAAAATGAATGTACTAACTAACACACCCCCTGCCCCCAGCTGGTAACCCCAAGACATCAATTGAACAAGAAGTTCTCCAACTCGGCTGCTGGTGGAAGGACTGAACTGCGGACGCAGTGACTGACACGCCGAGACAGTCTGACTGACACTGTTGCTGTCAGCTGACGGGTGCAGCCCAAGTCAGCCTTGAACGTTCCAAAACTATCCAAAATTGAACCAAGTAGAGGAATTTTATCACACAGCAGAACTTCAGATGGTGAAGCTCATCTTAGATTCCAAAACATTCTCCCTTAATTCATTGTTATCTCAGATAATTGTCACCATGGCGAGTGACCTAATTTGCTAACCCAATTCATGTGCTTCTGGTTAAAATCATACCAATAATTCCTCAAAGGTGGGCATTTCAATCCTGAACACTAATTAAGGGAATCCTTCCTCTGGAAACAAACAATTAATAACAAATGATTAAGTAAAAATGATGAAGAGATGTACTTGGATCTAGAGGACTCCAGGTGTTTGAAGAAGGGCATCAGAAATTTGTGATAACGGAGGTGATGCTGTAAATCCCTAAAGGCATCTTTTGATGATTTGGAATTTTATGAAATGACTGATTTTTTTTCATTTTGTTGTTATGTATTCATAGATTTATCAGTAGCACATATCATGTAATTTGCAATTGGTTGCAAGTAGGTTCCAGAGAAATCACACTGTTAGGAAAGATGCCTGCTTTGTAAAGAGGTTTGATATCTCTGGGAGAAGATGAGATTGTTTTTACCTTAGAGAAATATTTTGAGGATTGTGCGCACACAAAAAATCCAAAAATGAGGTAAAGAGGATGATATAAAAATTGCACCACTTATCATAGAATCATAGAATGGTTTGGGTTGGGAGGGAAGTTAAACCGCACCCAGTTCCACCCCCCCTGCCAGCAGCAGGGACACCTTCCACTAGACCAGGTTGCTCAAAGCCTCATCCAACCTGGCCTTGAACACTTCCAGGGAGGAGCAGCCACAGCTTCTCTGGCCAACCTGGGACACTGTCTCACCACCCTCACAGCAAAGAATTTCTTCCTAATATCTAGTCTAAACCTCCCCTCTTTCAGCTTAAACCCATTTCCCCTTGTTTTGTCATTAACTACCCTTATGAAAAGTCCCTCCCCACCCTTCCTGGAGCTCCTTCAGGTACTGGGAAGCCGCTATAAGATCTCCCCGGAGCCTTCTCTTCTCCAGGCTGAACAGCCCCAACTCTCTCAGCCTGTCCTCACAGCAGAGCTGCTCCAGCCCTCGCATCATCCTCGTGGCCTCTTCTGGACTCGTTCTAACTGGTCCATGTCCCTCTTGTGTTGGGGGCTCCAAAACTGGACGCAGCACTGCAGGTGGGGCTTCCTTTGCTAGCTTGCATCCTTTCCCTATGCCCCATAAACAGACGGTGTACATATCATACCAGCTCTGCAGCTGGTGGTGTGGTTGCTGATACAAACAATTCACCAGCAGTACATCACAAGCCTGATACGACCAGCAGCGCAAACCCTGTGGAACTCTAATTTACCAGAATGCACAGAAGTTTTTCTTGGGAACAACACATTATGCACAACTTTCTGATACTGCAGAGCCTCACTTTCCCATCCTCACCAACGTGCCTGCAGTGTGGATGTGCTTGTTATTTTATTCACTCCAAGCACTTGGAGTTTTAGCTCTCTATAGAGTGCTTATAAACTCTCTGCTCCATTCCCAGTCACTGGTGGCTTGTGTGTCTTGATTTTCGGTCTGTATGTGAGGCTGATACAATAGAGGAGGAGGACACTCAACATGAAGAAACGTTCATCCTCTCTCCTTTAATTTCTCAGACCAATGCAAGAAATACAGAATTACTCCAGTCACCTGATACTTTGAACTCACCTTTTCAATATTATTGAGAAAGCTGCACTGATGGTTATTTAAAACAAAGTTAAAGAGAGGTGACCAGAAGAGGTGTTCTCTGATCGGCTGAACTTGCAGCAGAAATCGCAGGAACACTGTAAAGAGACAGTGCTGAGTTTTGTTCTTCATCCGGCAGCTCATCAGTTTCAGTGGGACTTCACATGAACTGTACCATAGCTAGTGCTGAATATCACTGTTCAATCACATTCACTGACTGTTGACAACCCTTTTCCAGTCACTATTTTTTCTTACTATCTCAACATTACTGAGCTTGCTTCACTCACACGGTGTCAGCAAACATTGCTTTAACTATTAAGATTTTACAAATTGGTTTGGCAGATTCTCCCCTGAATCCTTTATACCATCTCTTCTTTTATCCAGAAATCCTTTTACTATTTACACAGTAAGATGCCATAAATGCCATAACATTCAGCACCTCAATGACAACAAAATCCCAAAACTTATTTTTGGTGCCATAGAATTTACAAAAGAAATTAAATCAAAATCCATTAGAGGGGTTTCTGGTATTGTTCCAAGGGTTACATTTTCCTATCACATACTTTGACTCATTCTTAGCAGTGGAGCACAGAGATTCTCCAAATGATGGCAACAGTATCTTGCAGAAAAGTATTTTCTACCATACTCCAACAGACTGCTTTTTAGTGTGGTCAGAGAAAAGCAGTTCATCAGACGAGAACTAGTGTAACTAGGAGACAGATAAAGAAAATAATGGCCTCTTACAGATAGGGTGCAGCCCAGAAATGCTTTGGAAAACAGAAGAAAAACCACATAGGAAGGAAAACCCCTGAAAAATTCAATGCACAGAAGGCACTCTACCAAGTCTAGCAGGGAACACAGAAAGGGCTTGGCTAAATGGACAGGTTTTAGCCCAAGCTCAGGCTGCCTAGTTGTTACACAGCTCATACTGCAATTTCATTTGGCTCAAACCAAATCCAAACATCTATTCCATTGAATCAGCAAGAAACCTGTTTTGTGAGTTGTTTCTCGTGCTGAATTTCTTCCCTGGAAACTTTTTTTTTTTGCACGTGGGTCCATGGAAATATACACTATGGGCATCACATCTGTCCACATGTGGGTTATTTTGAAATGATTTAAATTTGATCTGAACTGTTTGAAACTACAGAGAACATTTAATACCTGGCATCTTGAGAAAGATGTTAATGAAAGAGAAGATACAATACAGGTAGTAGCATTAGACCATAATGCCATCATGCAGGGCTGGAAGATACATCACAGAATCGCAGAATCACAGAATGGTTTGGATTGGAAGGAACCTTAAAGCTCATCCAGTCCCAACCCCCCTGCCAGCAGCAGGGACACCTTCCACTAGACCAGGTTGCTCAAAGCCTCATCCAGCCTGGCCTTCAACACTTCCAGGGAGGAGCAGCCACAGCTTCTCTGGGCAACCTGGGCCAGTGTCTGACCACCCTCACACCAAAGAATTTCTTCCTAATATCTAATCTAAACCTCCCCTCTTTCAGTTTAGAGCCATTAAATAAAGAAATCACTCTGAACCAGGGAAGGGATGGAAGGTACATAATTTACCACAAAAAAAAAAACAGACTAAAAAAACCCAAAAAGTTTTTTCATATATATATATATAAAATCAGGATAATTCCTTTTGGCCTTCTATAATGCTGTGGTGTCAAGTCACAGAAGTGTTCAGCTCTGAGCCTGGCCTTAGTCAGCCTCTATTATCCCCATAAACAGACAGGAAATCAGGAGCCACAAAGCACAAGAGGGTCAGCCAGTGGGCACAAAGCAAGTCTGTGACAGTCAGGACTACGGCCCAGATCACGCAGCTTTTGCCATCCTCTTCTAAGGAACTCGAGCAACGTCTGATTTGCCTCTTTTTATAAAATACATATCCAGATTGTAGTGCTTTGGAAACACATTCACTGCCTGTAGTAAGTTCAGTGTGTGTTGTGTATAGCTGAAATGAGGAGACTTCTCCTCAGCCTCATTAAATGCTAAGCACACAGTAATTAATATAGCCTCCACATTAAGTATGAGTCATGCACCAGGAAAACTGCAGAAACCTGGGCCCATGTTTTGTCTCCTTAAGTTAAATGATTAACAAAGATGTGAGGCAAAGGATGTAGCGGAGAGTGGGCTTTTTAACTCCAAATGTGTGGATGGCAGTTCTGCAGGGGGAGCAAACAGCCTCTGGCAAGCTGAGACTCAATCTGAGGGTCTCTCCATAAAGCAGGGCAAGTTGCTGGGATGCTTCGTCACTGAAAGCATATTAAAAAATTAACAAATATTCTAATGGAAAGTGTTTAATAGGACAGTGCTAAACCACACCGTGTTTTCTGCCACCAAAAAAGGGGGATGTGAGGTGACTCACTTGAGTCAATGAGTTGTACCAACTAAGTGCAAATTGTGAGAGTTAGAATAGAAGCTAAAAAAAAATAAATAAATGGATTAAAGCCTTTCTGAGATGTTCGAAAGGCAATTTATCTGCTTCTGTCTCTCCTTTTGTACTCAGCCTGGGGACCAGTCAGAATATTTTGATGCTCGCCCATCTTTAGTTGCAAGCCACATGAGCTGAATTCAGATTAAACAGTAAAGAAAAAAAAACCAAAAAACAACTTCCCAGAACATATATTGTGTTTATTCAGGCCAGAGCAACTTGGATGAAAGTGCAAAATCAATCAAAGTGTAAATGGAAGCTGGCAAAGTGTCAGTGCCTCGGCACATCCTCGCTGCGCTTCCTCCATGAGAAACCCAACGGTGAGGGGCTGAGAAACCCTTCGCGTTTATAACATAACATTGGTTTATATAAGAACCAGATGAGATAGGGTAATACACAGACCTTAATTAATGACTGCACACCAAAGTTGTCATTTTGATGACTTGTTTGGGCAGGAGTGGTAGTGGCTGGGTGATAGATTATTCTCCCTTTATCCTGCCACAATGACATCTGCTTTATTCACAGATCAGCCACCAGTTGCTACAACAACGCCAGTGTGCTTTAGAAAATGTTGTTGAGCTGCTGAGAGAATCTTGGCTACCCATTAGCAAAATGTTAACTATGCAAAACCAAATAGCGTTTGGTTTTGTTGTAGGAAAGAAGTCAATGCTCCGGAATAAGTAAGAATGTCAAAAAGAATTTACATTCAAAAAGTAGAGAAGGGGTTTAACCCATGATATCATCATGATTCAAAAATCCCCCTGGAATTCATTAGTGAGACATTAGGCCTGAAGAATAGAGAAAATAAATAACGAGTTTTAAAAAGAAAGAACAAATACACTTTCCTCTGAGCAGCTTGTTGTCTGCAGCATTTTAACATGTTCGTTGCCCCCTCACTTTTCCTGTTCATTGTCTTAGATTTTTACACAGTAATCCTTTGCTAATAGGGTTTTATTTATTTTTATTTATTTCTTCTCTTCCCACTTAGCACTTTGAGGAGACATTAGGTGCTGTTAAACCATGCTAGGAAACTGATTTGGCTGCCAGTGAAGTCCCTTGCTCCCACTTCAGTAGAAGGTGAGAGAACCTCACACTCCAGCATATTCCTTAGAAAGCCAATTATAGGAAAGCATTTGTAGGAGGAATAGCTTTGTCCTGCAGCCAAAGAACGCAGCCTTGTGTCCAGGAGCCAGAGGGGACACACTGTGCCTGAGGAAACAGGAGCAATGCTGGGAGCAGGTGAATGTCCCCCTGAGAAGTTAACTGTGGAAGGTATAGTGAAGATACACGGACACTGAAATCTCCACTGGCTGAAGTAGCTACTTGGTGGAAGATGTGTCCGAGTTGCAATGTTCAGAGTGAAACTCCTCTGGTTTCTAGGAAAGTGCTGCTTGTCATCTTCCAAGTGATTCACGTCGGGCTCCCTGCCACTGGCGGTGGTGTTAGTACATGTCAGAGCATCTAACACACAGAGAGAGGTTTCCCTTGCTCCCCATCCCTGCTTGCCTTTGAAATAGAACGGGTCTATCTGTCTTGGTCATCATTTTTCATCCACCTCAAAGTTAAGTGAATATAATTCTTAATTTGTTTTCCAAATGACTCAGACAATTTTCTTCCCTTTGTTTCCCCAGCAAGACCAGATCGATTTTACAATGTGTTGTACTTCAAATTTAACTTCATTAAATGTTTATAACATTAAGAGACTAATGACATAAACCCTGTCTGTGGTATTTATAGGCTTTATGAAGAGACAGAAGACCTGAAAGGACTGAAGTTCAGGTTAATTCCTTGAGAACTAATTTCGACACCTATTCTTATCTGCAAAACACAAAATAGTACTACTATTTCAGGGCTATCCTGTTAATTTAACTGCAATTTTATCAACCACATTTACTGTTGGAGTTAGAAATCTAAAACCAGCCCGTGAGAGATCATAGGTGTATTGTTTTTCTGCCACGGTAAATAAATCCCAAATGTTAATCTAATGATCTAGTTACAAACCCAGCTCAAGAAATTTTAAGCTACTGATTATTGGAAGAATATAAGCAGAAATTGTTTCCTGTGAGGGTGGTGAGACAGTGTCCCAGGTTGGCCAGAGAAGCTGTGGCTGCTCCTCCCTGGAAGTGTTGAAGGCCAGGTTGGATGAGGCTTTGAGCAACCTGGTCTAGTGGAAGGTGTCCCTGCTGATGGCAGGGGGGTTGGGACTGGATGGGCTTTAAGGTCCCTTCCAACCCAAACCAGTCTGTGATTCTATGATACCTTCCCAACTTTATCCAGGAGTACCAGCAGACATTCTAGTGTAACTGAGCAGCAGATTAAATTCAGATTTCAGATGGTCTCACATATATCTGGAATGAGCATATGGTGCTCGGTGCTGTTCTTTTAGACTTAATGCATTTCAAGACTAAGTTCAGCAGCTCAGTACATCTACCCAAAGCACTGGCAATTCACCTGGGGTTTTGTCTTTTCAAAGGCTAAAGTTCATTCTCAACTTTAAAGAAAGAACACGGCACAAAAGGTAATTTTTAAAAGGACTCTGTGTATCACAGGTACGGCAAGCAAAGAGAAAGGCAGCATTGGCCAGCACCGTTGTCATGGCTACAAATGGAAATCTCTATCTTCCACATGTGTGGTATGTAATCTGGGAAAAGTCCAAAGAGCATCCTTAAAAAGCCACTAACGTGATCGCAGCCCAGAGCCTGGGGTGAGAAGCGAGGTGGTCCTGCTGGCTCAGCCCCAGACCTGCTCAGCGAAGCAGCAGGGTGGGTTGGGTGCCACGCTCACTTGGCCACTGCTGGCCCAACCAAGAGCTATTCCCTCAGCTGTCCCCACGTTTGTGTGCAGTGCTGGCCAAGAGGGCAGTTTCTTTCACAGCTCTCCAGCTGAAAACCAGCATGCATCCCTGCTGCCCTATGGACTGCCGTTTAAAACTAATTATACACTAGGAACTTTATTTCCTGAAAATGTATATTGCCTTACCAAGAGGTATGGATAACATCTTCATCTGCCAGAAACAGGATTACTTTTGACAGAGTTATGTTTACAAACATAAAATTTATCACTTTTTTTTTTTCTTAAATAGCACCTGTGTACACCTGGAACAAGACAGTAGCTAATGATTTATGTTGGACAGTAACAACGGCTGCTTTTGCTGGAACTATGCCATAACTTAGTGTCTGCTACTCTGCCCTATTGGGTCAAGACAACACATCAGTCAAGTAAATCACTTAAGTAAATTATTGAGAACTTAAATTGACTTTTTCTGCATAATATGTAATTACTTCCTTGAACCAACATTCCCTTACATCACCGATCTAAAAAGCTTTCTATTTATTTTTTAACAGAATATTGATTGAATTTAAATTACAGCCAGCATGTACTATTTATCTGAAGTTCAAATTCTAGAGAGCAAACTTCCCAACAACTCTGTCAGCCTTTGCTTGCAGTTCCTCACCTCCCACACGCCCACATCACTCAGCTCAGTGAGCCTTCGAGCTGCAGATTTGCCCGTCCCGTTCGTACCACAAAAACGAGCCTGATGCATCTGCTGAAACCTACAGTGCCAAGACACTTGAAATTAAATGGCTGGGAGACCTGGAAATGCTGAAGGGAGTGGAGCAATACAGGGAAAGATGAAAGACAAGTTTGCAACTTCACGTTCTCACCAAGATGTTGCGAAGCAATGAGGATTTTTGCTGCAGCCAGCAAGACAGTTAAAGCCCAGAAATGAGAATAACAAGTGTAAAATCTCCATGGGGACTACAGAGATGGAGAGTTCCACAAGGATGTATCTGGTCCTGACTACGCCTATACTTCTGCCACGAGTCTAGAAGAAAAAACAAGTATGCAGAGATTTCTCGTGTCATTACAGAAAGTCAGCAAGAGAGATCTTGGCAGATCACATCTGCTCCTGAGCTCTCACCCTTACTGCAAACACGGGGTGCATGTACATGGCAATGCAATAGTGTCAGAGAAACCTGGCCAGGTCAGCTGCTCTGCACAGACTTGTGACCTGTGATCTGTAGTGTGAAGGTAATTCAGTTCATAGGATGTGGGCCTGTATCCCTGGGATCATCTCCAATGTTAGAAAAAAACCCTGAGTACAAATATCCTTCCCGTCAGATAGTTGATGTGCCCTGTCCTCAATCATCCTCCCCAAAAACACCCTTCAAAAACCTATAAAAAACCCAATCACTGTAAAGCATTTTTCCTGCTTTAGGGGATGATCAAGTGGAAACAAATACCCATCCTTTTCAGAAGTGTCCGCATGCAAGTTTGATGGAGAGGAGATGAGGCAGGAAGGAGACTCAGGACTCGAAGAAGGAAGTTTTCAAGCTGAAGGAGTCTCACAATAAACCTCTCACACAGACAGAGGTCACGTACCCTGTGCTGCTATCGGCATAAATAAAAAGCCCCTTAAATTTCAGTTTGAAACTGTGGCCAAGTGACCTTGGGCTGCAACGTACGTCTGGCTTTCAGAAAAGGCCGAGGAGGTGGCTGCCGACCCTAGCAAGGGCTAGCAGATCAGATTTGTCAATGTGCAGCATTTAATATTCCTCAGTCAGAATCGTTTCCGGTTGAAGTGGTGAATATAATTATCTTAGTATTTTATTAGTGAGATGGGAAGTTAATGGGAAAGGGCAGCTAAAAGTACTTCTGCTAAGGCTAGAAAATACATTAAAGTCAGCACTGTCATGGATGACACCCAAGGTCACAGGATTCAGTCACAGGAATCGATTAGTGATATTTACAACTCAACAAATTGCTTGAAGCAAGTGTGACATCATGCCCCACGCTATTTACCAGAGGAACTACAAAGAGGGAGGCTATACAATAGCTCATCAGTCCGTGAGTAGGTTAATGTGGCTGGTGTGATCTTCAGCTAGAGTAAGTATAATTCTAATCCCAGTCAAATATTCTGTATGAAGCTGCAACTGTGTGAACCTAGGAAATCAAGAAGGGTGTTGTTAGTTGACCTTTCACTTTCCTGAGCACTCCGCTGACGAACATTTATAGCAATCCCTTTTGTTCAAATGTAAGATTAGAGAAAGCTGCTTTCTACTTAATGCATTTAATTGTATTTTAATTAAGAATAATTTTAAAAAGCAAAGTCCCACTTGTATCTGTTGCAACAGCATAAAATGAACCTTCTCAGCACATCAGCAGATGAAATAGCACGCTGTGGCCAAGTCTGCTCATGCCTGTATCCTGAGAACTCCTCATGAGCAGACAGTATGGACACTTGGGCTAAATCCTTGTTTCTCTCTTTACCACATGTCCCCCTCCGAGTTTTGCAGCACAAGGGTTAGTTTGGTGCTGGTATATTTTGCATTAGTTGAATGTGTCAGTGCAGACAGACACCAGGGAATCCTAAACCAGGAGCCATTGCATGGGGTGCCCGAGGTCTGCGAAGAAGACAAGCAGCTGGATGACAAAATTCCCCACCTGCCCTGGGACACTTCCTTCACACACACATATGCCCAGAAGAAATCTGGAGACAGGAGGGCTCCCAAATCCTGCAGGCAACAGGGAGATGGAGCTGGCTTTGGCTCAGAGCAGCAGCCCAGCCCAGCAGCCGAGGGAACGGCTCCTCTCACGCTGATGTGTGCCCCAGCTCGCGCCCTCCGTCCCACCCTGGTGCTGAGCAGCTCCTCTGCAGGCCATGGGCTGTGTCCCCAAGCACCCACCTGCCCGGGGGGAAGTGTCTCCTCCAGCCCTGACCTCTGTGCTCAGCACTGCACAGTTTTTCACTATTAAGAGAGCAGGTTTTTTTCAATTGCCAAAGGAGGCAAATCGCTTTTCGTGTAATTGCATGTGCTTCAAGGTGCTCATGGACTTTGACCAACTGGTTTGTCCAATATCTGTCATTTTCTAATGTATTACATTACACAGTAAATTGAATGTGGGTTTGCTGGGTTTTTTTACTAAACCTTTATGAATCCTCTTGAGTGATCTGTGGATGGGATCAGCAAACAAATTTTGTTCTAGCTCTCCAAATCCTGACACATGAATTGATTTCAGCAGG
>NW_010322725.1:51626-74245 GCF_000700745.2 Antrostomus carolinensis
GGAGGGGGAGTAGAAGGAGATTTTGCTTTCTCCCTTTTTTCTCCTTCTTAGCCAGCCTTGTTAAGAAAGGGCAAAAGCACTTAAATTCATTGCTCTCAAAGTAAATTGGTTTTCTTTTCCACCCTCTCAGAAGTCCTTTTTCTTCTGGGCTTATCCCATTGTTGCCTTCCTCATCCTTAAAGCAAAAAGCGGCGAGATGTCTGCTGGCCCCCAGAGCCACGTTGGTCCCGCGAGCAGCCGTACTGCTGCTCCACCGAGATGCTTCATGTGGGTTCAGCTTCCCACTTCCCAGCCTTTGCATCGCTGTCTCTGCCCTTCACTTTCTAAGGCTCTGCTGACAGTTTCTCAAGCACACGAAGGCTGGAAACAAGAGGGGGGCTGTTGTAATAAATGACAGTAAGATCACAAGCTTGAGGGAGCTTGTTCCTCTCCGTCCGCAGCTCTCTTGAGAAGTTTTCAGAGGCTGTAGTTATCGCCCTGTTCTGTATGCCGAGCCAGAGCTTTTGATGCTAATTTGTTGGCACTGCCAACTCCCACTGCAAACGATGGATCCCATGACCTTCTTCAGTTACAGATAACACAAAACTACAGTTATATTTAAGTGGCATATTGGTTAACCTCAGCGGCTTGCAATCCGCTCCTTTGACTCAATTTCTATCATTAATAAAGGGTTACGTTACAAAGGCACCTTGGAGTTTCGCACAGGGAAATCTGGCCAACAACCTCACTCTTGTGAGCAGTTTTCTGTGCTGAGCTTCTGTTTTAGCCAGGCAGTGCATTACAAATGCTCTGAAACACCAGCAGCAACGAAAACATTAACATTGCATTAGGACAGGTATTCTGGTAAAAAGCTCTCAAAATTAGATGCACTCTGTAGTAACAATAATTGCTGCTATCACTTTCAAATCCTCTGAAAGGGTTTGTGGACAGAATCATCACATAAAATCTGGTCTGGCTCACCACATCCAGTGAGACTACTGGAGAAATAAAGACTACTAAAAAGAGAATGGGACTGGGGCCATGATTTTTGTCTTCAAGAACATGAGACACAGATACATCACTAAGAAAACCTGTGAAACCCAGCTCTGCTTGTATTTTGGGAGTAGTGTTGCATTTTGTAGTCAGGATCCCAATTTTCTCACACACATATTCACATACTTCAACATTCAGTGCCTGACACCAAGAAACCTTTGCCAGAACACTTGAAAACTCATTGATATCAGTCATTAGCAGGAGCAGGCTGGCTGCTCCCCGCTGCGTTAGTGGAGAGTGCAGAAGCTCTCTGCAGTAACACCCAGAGGAACCCACATCATGGAGCAGCAACCAGTGACCATGTGTCGGGAAGTGGATTAGACATGCATTACTTCTGTGGTGGTTGTGGGGCAGAATGAATGTCCAGCGGTGACAAAACCTCCCTGAGACCTGTCACAAGGTGGTGACAGTCAGCATTTCAACTTCTGGGGAAAGCTGCAGACCAATCTGCCTGAGAGTGTATAAGCAGCAATAGAGCCAACAAGGAGACAAAACCCCTAACCTTTCTGGAGAAACTTGGACAGGGTTCTTCGGTAGCTCTTCCACTCTTATTGTCAACACAATTCCCTCTACTGAGGATATATAATTTTCTTTCTTATTGAATAAAACTAGATCTTTTAATATTAATCTAATCAACTAATAAGAAAGCCATGAGGGTGCAGAGTTTGGGTCAGTAGAGAGCAAGCCATGTCCCATTAGTGTATTTTAATAAGGTGCAGAACTAAAAATACCACCTTTCCTCTGAATGGTGACACGTGACAACCCAAAACTTACAACACTTTCCACTGTAAAGCCTAGGACACCCTGTTCTTCAGTACTATTCCCAAAAGCTTGTTTCCTATTATCCCACGCAGATCTACACTGATCAACAATATATTGTTTTCACAAGAAAAACAAATCATAATTTCTTCAACTCTCCTTCCCAGCAACAGAGTAGTGACTTTCTTTCACCAAAGGTGCAAGGCAGCCACCACAGGCTTTTTCTACTGCTTCTCCTTTGGCCCTAGGTGTGAATGTGGACGAAGGGGTTATTCCACGTGAGTGCTTGCTGTCATTGACAATTCAGTCAACATTTTCTATGGATATTTGCTTAAAAACAGTCCTCTCAGATGCTACTAGAGCAAAACTAGTAGCATCTACGAAGTGTACTTCTGACCACAGACTTGCGTGGGCTTTTAGTCATCTTTGAAGGAAGGCTGGTTTCAATCAAAAGCAAAAGTCAAAATAGAGTTATACAGATTTTTCTGCTTCTCAGAAGGGCATTCAATACTAGAACAAAATATTCAGTAACTCTTAAGTTTCACTTCATACGACTATATCTATCTGTCTGTCTGTCTGTCTATCTATCTATCTATCTATCATATCTATAGAAGCTTTTACCTATAACTATCTAAAATTCTACACAGGATTTCAGCGGACAATTAAATTTTTGTCTAACTACTAGTGGTGGTGTGCAGTGGTAGCAAATTTAGCCCTGTATGTTGTACACCCTTCAGCTTGTATGTTAAGAATGGTATCATCTTCACCACAGGATCACTCCTCCCATATTGGAGTTGAATCCATGGCCCAAGATCTCAAGAAGTTATCATTCTTCTGTGACCCAGGACTGCAGGAGCTGCAGTGTGTAGT
This sequence comes from Antrostomus carolinensis, assembly GCF_000700745.2. Classification (NCBI taxonomy): domain Eukaryota; kingdom Metazoa; phylum Chordata; class Aves; order Caprimulgiformes; family Caprimulgidae; genus Antrostomus; species Antrostomus carolinensis. The sequence goes on from NW_010322725.1 coordinate 54,288, forward strand.
GAGAAAGTTTACATCAAATACATGCACAGCTGTCAGGTCACAACAGTGTTTCAGGACACCAGCAATCCATGTGAGCACATGGGACAGAGGTGATGACAGAAGTCCAGAAATGGAAAAGTATGGAAAAACTACTGGGTCCCAAACTTTAACAACGTGGAGGGGGGTGGAAACTTTTAAAAGGGGGGGGGGGGGGGGGGGTGTGGTGTGGTGGGGTTTGTTTGTTTGTTTTAAATAAAATTGCTCTTTTACAGTTCAGTAAATGTGACATATCATTTAGAGCTGCCCTTCACTCTGGTGTGCTGCTACCAAAGGGGAAGAAGGTACAGACAGCTTCTCACTCCTGCTCAAGATAAACAAGTTCTAGATCATTTACCTTGTTTAAAGACACATAGAAGAGTCTAACAAGCAAAACAGCTACCGAAAGGAAGCTTCTCCCTCTGAAAAACAGAGAACAAAATGAATGAGTGCCAACCCACGCAGACAGATTTAATTTACAACTGTGATTCTTATCCATTCCCTTCCATTCTCCATCCTAGTACCTCCAGCTTTCACGCACCACTTCCTCTCCCCTTACTCTTATTTCTTTATTCTCACGAGTACCATCTCCCCATTCACTGCTTGATTATACAGAACCAGATAAATTCAGCCCCGCAAGACAGATCTGCTCCTTGTTTTCAATATATCTCATCTGAGTCAATTATGTGCCAAAATTGTCTTAGACCTTCTAAAAGCTGATGTAGTTCCATAAACAAAAAGCCGTTATTGAATTGGCTACAGGTCTGCTCATTCATCTAACTCCTCAATAGTTTGCTCAAGAATGTTAATTATTAGAGCTTATCATTAACCAGCTTGCTTTTGTTACCAAGATTTGTCCTTGATTTGCCAGGAACAAGACTGCTGAAATTCTGTTCTGTTTGGTTCTCTGACTTGCATCTTCTTGAAGGTTATGAGCTGGATTTATACAGTATGAAGTGATGAATGGGGATTGAGTCATTTCATATATTAGCATTTTATACTTGTTCAAATGAGACAATTCATTAAGATAATTTCTACAATGTGTGTAATTGTTCCTATATATCTCAAGTACAGAAAAACTACAACTTCACCATGTCATAGTAAGTCTGAGAATCCAAATATCTTTTAATCCTTTCAGTGAGATTTATGATCATGCAAATGATACATCTTGTTACTACTAAAATAAGTCACTAGCATATGATGGAGATGTCAGCACCTGACATATCTAGAACACCATTTAAACCCACACAGCAATGCACTCACATTGCAGCACTTGCACTCTTGAAAACGTAATTCTCCTGGAAAAGATCTTTCACCTTTTTGTACTTCCTGGAAATATTTATCATCAACTCAAAATAGTTAAGAAAAGCATTCTGCTTTTAAACATGCTTGGTCAGAGTATGCTGCTGGTAAGCGGGGTACTCGGGTGCAGTAAGACCCAGAAGAGGTAAAGTCTATCTTTAGTCTTACACTACAGTACACAGGAAGGGCAGACTTGTGGCAGTTTATGGATCCACTGGGGATGAGTTATCCAACTTGCTTCTCCTTTTCTCCCAGTTGCTAAAGGTGATGAGCAGGTTACAGCAACCAGTAAGACACAGATGTCTTAAAGCCTGACAATTAATAGAAAATCCAAGGGTCTTCCCAAATGTTCAGTGCCAAGTATCACTCCACTTCTAGACCACAGCAAAGAGAGAGAAAAAAGAGAGAAAGAGAGAGAGATCTGCTGGCTTCCATGAACTGCATATGGTGCAAGGCTCATTTGATGGCACCCTACTCAGTTATGTGGTGTAGGCAACATCACTAACCTTTGTATTTCACGCAGCTGCAAGCAATATTGCAACTATGTGCTGTTCTGAAGCAATCCTTCAGCTACAGGCCCCTGCCCTGGCACTCATCATTCCTGGCAGACCCCAACAGCTCCTTCTCCCATGCATATTGCTTCCCCTTTCCACCTTCTTGCATGCTGAAGCACCTTGAACTCTTTCTAGACCAGTTCCATTTCCCTTCCATAGCAGCCTCAATATGAGAGGTACCTTCTTGGATTGGTATCAGTAGCATAGTATTTTGAGGTAATTATATTAGATTGATGCCCTCCTTTGACAATTAAAAAGCATTAACTAACAAAATCAAAGGTCGGTAGGTTTACTGAATGACTGAATATATACAAGTATATTGTACCTTAAATTATGCCTCAGCTTTCAAGAGTAACTACTATAATATACATTAATGTATTGCACTGAGCACTTCCTCCTGTTAGATTCTAATGTAATGAGATAATTTTATTCGTTCAAGAGTAGTATTCATATCAACATAGGAGAGAAAACACATTTATTCCTTTCTTCTACGAGTTATCTGGAATAACTCCGTAGTCAATTCTTACAACTGGTTCACAGAATCACAGAATGTCGGGGATTGGAAGGGCCCTCGAAAGATCATCCAGTCCATCCCCCCTGCCGGAGCAGGAACCTAAATGAGATCACACAGGAAGGCGTCCAGGCGGGTCTTGAATGTCTCCAGAGAAGGAGCCTCCACACCCTCCCTGGGCAGCCTGTCCCAGGGCTCTGGCACCCTCACTGTAAAGAAGTTTCTTCTCAAGTTTAAGCAGAACCTCCTGTGTTCCAGCTCACACCCATTGCCCCTTGTCCTACCATTGGGCATCACTGAGAAGAGCCTGGCTCCATCCTCCTGACATTCACCCTTAACATATTTATAAACATTAATGAGGTCACCCCTCAGTCTCCTCTTCTCCAAGCTAAAGAGCCCCAGCTCCCTCAGCCTTTCCTCAGCAGGGAGATGCTCCACTCCCTTCATCACCTTTGTGGCTCTGTGCTGGACTCTCTCAAGCAGTTATTAAAGCACAGGTAGTTCAACTCAGCTAAGTGGACTGAAATCACACACAAGTTTGGACAACTAAGGAACACAATCAAGTGATGCTCTGCTACATTTAGTGATGCAACAATGGGAAGATAAACCCCAAACCCCTATGAAACACACAGCATTAAAAACTACATTACAAGTGAGCCATCAAGGTATGTATTATTCAGGACAGCTGAATTCACGCAGTCCAATGTCAATACATGATAATTACACTACTTAGGTTTGCATTTTGTGGGGGGCCTATTTTTTTATGATTTAGAGCACACTGTCTCATTCTCTAAGCTATAAAGCATTACAAATAGGATTTGCAGGGTGGGTGTTTCAGTTTTTAAATGAAAGCCTTGCTATAAAGCAAGTAAAATGAAGATCTGTACATCTATAGGGGAGAAGTGGAGACAAGTACAGCAGAACCATGATCAGCTGACACCTATTAGACTGCTCATTCAGATGACAGCATTCTTTAGTAGAAAGATACTGCCTGAAAAGAAACAACAACAACAAAAAATCCTCAGTGAAATGCACCTCTAATGTAAGACTGCATAGGAAAATTATTAGTGTTCTCTACCATGGCTAAGGTCATGTCTGATGAGCACTGAAGAACCATGACTACATCAAGATCAAGTGCAGGGCTTTCATTCTGCAAGACACTTGTGTTCACCTAAACACGGCTTAGTAATTGCTGGCAAGAGACTCGTTCTGGACCACTTAATTCTGGTGTGTCTTGTCATACAGATGTGCCATGGTGTCTAATTAATGAACAGTCATCTAGACTGTGCTCTGGAATGATGTAGACCCATAGATTTGATATAGTCTCACAATGAAGCCTAGAAAACTTTCATTTAATTCTCCTTCTGTGCTTGTGAGTTTGAGTATAGCAGCCAAAATATTCAAAGGTGGCACAGATAGTCACGTCACCGCTACCATCTGTCCCGAAAGGGAACTTCCCGAGCCATTTCAGCACAAATTCTGAGGCTGTCCTTTGAAACACAGATAAAGTCCTTGACTAACGCTGTTGTGAACTAAAGTATATTCAGATTCTGTCAGGGTGTTTTGAAATGCAGGGTCTGGCTCAGAACAGATTATCTTCCAACATTTAAACATTTCAGTCTTTTCTTGGATTTCTTTGTCTTTCATTTGCTGTGATTTAATCCAGGAACAGGCAATGACTGGGTCCTTTCGAACCGCCCCTTCTGATGGCTTCTTTGCCCCATCGCTCCCTATTCACACTGTCACTTGTGAAACCATTAAAAACGTCTTTTGATCTCACTGGCCACATGCATTTCAATAACAGGGACCTCCTTCTGCTTGTTCCCTGTATTGCATCGCGCACCCGGACTTAAGCCGGTTTGCAGTTTAGATGATTCTCAGAGACAGAAGGAATGGATAAATTCTGACTTCACAGATCACACTGATGATTTTTAGTTCCAGCAGAGAGAAAACCATTACAGTTTGTGACAAAACAGAGTAGTCTTTCTTGAATTTCATGGGTTGTACAAGTTGCTACCTTTTTTCAAATTCCTTAAATATCTTCAAATTTTCCCCACAGCACATCCTTACTGGTTTCACTGAAGTCTTTAACTAGTAATCAGTAACTCTGTCAAATCACAATAGCATCTGAGATGTGTCCAAGGTGATACTTACAGTCTCCATGGAATTACTCTTTTGGTTTGTCACTTCTGTCTTGTCACTGTTTAAGACTAAATTAAAGTGTGAAGACTAAACGTGTTTGGATACCAAAACACTCCAATCACAGATATATATGATTTTATGAATTGTACTACTTCCCTTTCCCATGAGAGAGGCAACACGGTTCAGGAAAAGAGTCTGGCAGGTCAGTGTGGTGGTACCAGGAGTCCTGATGCAAGGTTGTGGGTCACCTCAAGTTCTCCTTGTTCTTTTGGTGATGGGAAGATCACCCCAAATTGTGGTGTCCCCGGAGTATCTCCGGTTGTCTCTCCCTTCTGGCTTCACTCTGAACTTTCTCTCCTGGCATCTCTGTCCCACAGAGTCTTCCCCAAAATTCTGTAGTTCCCCTACTTAGGGGGCTGGGCAGAGAAGAGCTCTTTAGTGACTGATCTGTTCAGATCACACTGCTATATTCTAATGTGCTGCTGTCGTTGATGTTCACAGTCTGCTTGATCAGAACACTTCTGGACAGGCTTGCCTTTCTTCATGATGAACATGAACAAGGTTGGTTGTATAGTTTGGCTATTTATTTCCTTGAGCATACAAACACTAATCAAGGTTCATTCTCTTTGGGACAAGGGGTTGGTAATATTTTGTATATTTCCATTAAAAACATCCACGTAAGATGGATACATTGATTTTGTCAGTGAATAATATAGATATGTATCTCCTCTAAAATGTGTGATGTATGAAGCCTTAGATTTAAGTTCTGCATTTCATGAAACCTACAGAAGCATGAGTTTGATGCTCAAGGACCAAAGGATTACAGAAGGGAAGTGCTCACACCAGGCAAAGGAAAGAAGTCCCACAGAAAATAGATTCATTCTGTCTGCAGAGTCCCATGTGTCAAAATTTCATTGAGGTTAATTGCAAGTCGTGACTACGGGAAAAATTCATCTGCTAAACTGCTTTTCACACGTATTCACAATCTATGCACTAGCAATATCAAACTGCTTAGAGCTCTTCAAGTGAGCAGCTGTTAAATGACGTGGATTTGTAAACACTTTAAAAATTCTTGCAACTTAAGGAAATCTTACTATGATTGGGGAAAATTCCTATCCTTTCTCCACATACTAGGCAGCCAGAAAACTAGGATGCTTTAAATTCCTTGAATTTAAAGGAGTTTGAGATGTGCTTTGAAATGAAAAATGTATTTCCTCTTCCTGTCTCAATTTCCATTAAGGCTGAAGCTACTCTAAAAATGCTTTATATTTAACAGACAAATTAACAACAAACAGATCAAACACAGAGAATTTCAGAACTCAGAGTATGGTTTTTTCCTTCCTTCTCCAGCTGCTTCTGTGCCAGTTAAAAGAAAAGAAGTGGGGCTAGCATGTTATGAAGAAAGTCCAAACCCCACCAATCTTGCAGGTGTACACGTACAGGCAAGGGGAAGGAACATAGGAGAGGAAATACAGTTCTCATTCCTTCTTGGGGTAAACCCAAGAATTTTTCCTTTCCTATGTGTGACAGCCCATAGCCTTGGTGACTCTTCCACAAACCTGGTCCTTCCACAGCCCCTCAGTTGTCCTGAGAACATAGTTCTAGAATATAGTAAAATCTTTTGGCACTTCAGTTTAAATTAATTTTCCTGAATACTTTACAATCAAGTGCAGTATAACATAGGTACATCCAGGCTGTTTAGAGCATCTGGAGAGGCTCGTGCCATGGCACACGTGAACTGGCCCTGATGAGGCAGTGTGCTGGAGCACAGCCTGCTCTCCCCCAGGCATGGCCGTGCCCTCGGTCCGACAGCCGAGCTGTTTGCTGAGGCTGAGATCGCAGTCCCCAGAGGAGCTCTCATTCCTCACATTTTTAAGGGAAGCAATTCTAACACTTAACAGAAACAGAACCAACAGTTGGTTGTTTCCCCTCTTCTACCAACAGGTGACTTTGAGCGGAATTAAAATGGGACTTGGAATGAAAAATAGCCACTTTTGCTCTGCAGCCTCTAATTACCCGAAGCCATTAAGAAGCTCTTGTAGAATGGAAAAGCTGCGGTGTTATTTTCATTTCTCTTTTCCCTTGTTGGTAACCTACGCAGCATCTGAGGCACTCTCTTTGTGCACACTGAGCTGGATCTGTAAAACAAAGTCTGTACAACACACTCCGTCTAACGAAGCTATTTGAGGTAAATAGCCTCCTGACACCCTTTGAGATTTTCTCGCCTCTTATTTCTTCTCTTTTTTAATTCCATCTCAGCAATTGCTAGTGCTCTGGCTGAATGCAAGGCCCTTCCTCTTCAGAAGCTGATTGTGGCAAGACTTAGATTGCTGCCCCTTTCGAAAAACGCCTCTTGACAGCTCTTTGGAATGAAGGGGGAGTTACGTGCAGGGGTGACACTGGCAGAAAGAGCTGGCTCTCCCCGTTTCGTGGAGCTGCATAATGAATGAAATGTTTAACAGAAGAGAGGATGTAGGGCTGGCAACACGTATTAGTTAAAGGGCTTTTTGAAGCCATCTGTCCACCAGCTTTAGCCACTACCGAATTAAAATTCGTTTTGAAAGCAAAAGGGACAGACTCTCTAATCTTCCAGCTCTTCATCCTCCACTGCAAGCCAACCAAAGGCACTTGCAGTGCTCGGGGAAGGAATGCGTTCCTCAGCTCAGGGAGCACTGCTTTGCAATCATTGTAAACAGTTATGCTGACAATACTTGTATCAGTTAGCAGTGTCTATAAATGCAAAGTATCAATAAGGACTGAAATGATGAAAGTCAGCTGCAGAAAAATCAGCCACTCCGTATGTGCCCTTCAGAGTGCAAATCAACAGAATTTTAGATAAACCAAAGACAGCTTCAGGCTCTTTATCAAAAATAAAAATGCAGCGTAGTGCGTCGGTCAGAAGTCCTCTCTCTAATCACTGAACCAGAACTTCCCTGCTCTGGCTGGCCCTGCTGATGCCAGTTCTGGAGGTAGAATTCTGAATGATTTATGCTCACCTCTATATCTGATAGGATAATTCCCATATTGTGGGGATACTTTGTGGTATTGACTCTTCACTTGACTTGGACCAAATAAAAAACTTCATAGTTGGTCAGTGCAAAACTGGGATTTGCTGAGAGCGTACAAAGATTTTCTTTAAAAGTTTATGAAACTAGTGAACAAGAGTACAAATTGCAGATTTCAGAACTCTCTACCATCACAGTTGTGAGCCAACAGTAAAAAACAGAGATTCTTTCACACACAACAGGACATGAAAATGCAGTTACTCTCTGATGAAACTCATCATCCTTGAGACCCGCTTCCTACCCAACACTGTGCGCTGTTGATTCAACACAAGCGCAAAAGAGAATGAAACCATGTTTAACCACTCATCCTGCATTACCAAATGTGGGAAAATGACGTGTTAATTTATGCAACAGGATCTGAAGAGCAATGTAAAAGGAAAGAAAACCATCCAGGCAAATGTCTTGGGTGCGCCCTCGCCTACTGGATCCGTGCACCTGGCAAATCAGCAAACTAAAGCAAACAAATGTGGGAAGTAAGTTCGTGTTTCTGAAGAAAAGAAAATAAGACAATTTCCCTTGCCCCCATTCTAAGTTTGCATTATTATACTTTCCCAGGGCTATTCCATGGTAGTTGTTACCATCATTCACAGCCGTTGTTTAGACAGCTTGAGCAGTGGCAACAGAAGTGAAGTAGATATTTATGCAGTTGAAACTATAGCATACAAGTGCATCTTTGGTCCTAATTTCAGCAGAAAGAGATTATACGGACAGTTAAAACGGATACAACATTGAGGGGAAAAATAAGTCCTTGAAAGCTTTGTCCCAAAATGTTAAAAAGTAGCATTTGAACAATGTATTCTCTTTGTGGTACCTCACTGTTTAGGTTGCATGGTTTGCCATCTGGAGCCCAAATAGCTCACACAAAATTAGAGCCTGGAGAAAAAGGCTGTGGAGCTCCTGCCCTGCTAACAGAATATTTTGCAATCAGCTTGTAAAGGGCCTGTTTGTGAGTTACAACATATGTGTATGTGTGTGGCAAGAAGAAAGAAGGTGACATTTGGAAATGATTGCACTCCTCTGTTGGCAAAGCAGAGAGAATCTGTGCATGAATCACGTACCTGCGAGACAGCGCTGGGACTCAGGCCGTGACTGGAAGGCATTGCGCTGAAACGCCGACAGGGACCGGCGTGGTCCCACGGGTGGAACACAAGCCAGGGGCAGAGCTGGTAGGAGCCCCAAGGGGATCGAAGTTGAGACTCTGCAGTGAGCTATCAAGTTATCTCCCAAGGGCTTGGAAAGCTGCGCTAAGGGACTGCGGCAAACCTGAGACCAGGCTTGGCTGGAGGAGCATGAACCCAGAGGACTTGTAGATCTTTCGGGACCTGGAGGAGCGGCGTTAGGGAGGAAGCTGCAGAGCTGCATGGCCCAGAGCGCAGCAAACAGGAACAGCCAACAGACACAGTAGTTTGCTGTATTTATTACCATCGATCAAAATATTTATCTGCAAAGCGCAAATTTATTGAAGAGCTTCATGTTTTGCTGGACTCAGAGTAACCTAATAATTACCAGCCATTTCAAATCACTACACTGCAGAAAAAGAAAGGAAAAAAACTGAAGGTAAAAGGTACCACCTGCCAGTTCCATCACTGACATTCTACTCTGGGTAGGTGTGTGTGTAGTAGGCTGTAATTCACCACTGGGGAAAAGTGGTCCCTGGCTTGTGCACTACTTCTCTGCTGCATTTAATGTAGCAGGGCTGGACAGAAGAAATTAAAGTATAATATAATGAAAGACAGAGAAGGAGCTTTGTCCGATTGGAAATGGAGTTTGAATGAATGGTTGTATAAAATAGAATGTGTATTCTTGTTTATGTGAAACAAGTATCTACAGACTAAAATGACTGAAAAGTATCTATACAGGTCTATTTAAAACTGGAAAGAGAGAAGCAATTTGAAAAATAACTATTTTATCTGCTAGCAAGCTGATAAGGGAAGTGATGTGACTGAATGCTGCTTTTGTTTAAAAGCAACTGAAAAGATAAGAACCAGAATCCTTGCAGAGATGTGTGGCCAGGCTACATTACTAACTGGACACAACTTAAAAAAACCCAACCCCTAACTAAAATGGCAAATTACTTACTTGGCAAATACAGAAACATAGCCCCGGCTTGTGCCAACTCCCAGCCCCAGCTCCAGCGAGGCACCTGAACAAAGGCCTTTCACAGCGCTGTAATTGAGGCTACCCCAGGTAGTCAGGATGCTCAGGTGTATAGAGGGGCCTCACGGAGCGCCAGACAGAGACAAATTCACATGGAGTAAGCGAAGCACTTTGCTGGCATGTGGACGTGGGTTCCGGAGGCTATTCCCAACACAGAAGACAATCACTGGCAGGTAATAAAGGAGGCATTTATGTGATATGTCAGCGGTTAGTGCAAAGCTTAAAAGAAATGAGATCATGTGGCAAGATAGCATTCTCTGCCTTTCCCCCAGGGGAAGGAGCATTACTGTTATTACTATAAGCCATTGTTACCGCTACTTCTTTGAAATAAAATGTGACACAGTATCGTCAGCTGATACTTGTGCGATCGCAGCTATCATAAATTGTGGTTTCCAGAATATTAATCTCAGGTTACGCTATGCAACTACCACACAAGTGTGCACCACAGAGACGGGCAGATCCCTAGGAAAAAACCCTCCCACAGCCCTTGAAGAAGACCACCTCCCCCCCAGATGCTGCTTTACTCTGAGCTTTCTAAAGTTAAAAACAAAAAGAACAAACCCAAGAACAGGTTAATACGACAAGTTTCACCACTTGCCCTCTTGGCCTAGAGAGTGTAGCTATAGCAATTCAGCCCAAGAAAGCCAAAAGAGACGAATATTATCCAGTTCTTCAGGCTCCTGATAGTCTGAATTACTAGACTTTATCAGACCAATTTTCCATTTATTTCCTATATTTCATATAGAAAAAATAACTCTGAAATAATCTTTCATTTGAAATGTAAATCTAGTCGCTTATTGTAACAGACGTGACAGGTACAATGTGGTTCCTGTTACGATAGAGTATCTTGAGCAAAACAGCTTCATTCCAATTTCTTAGTACATGAAGAAAAACATTGAAACACCTGAATTTATTTGAAATTTCAAATTAATCTTTAAGTTATTCTGAAAACTTCAATTTTTCTTTAGACCAGTCACAGGCATGCTATTCTTTTCTTTTTAAACTTTAAATGAAGCATATGTGTCACAGCTGTACTTGAAAAAATGAAACTGGCAGATAATTGAAGAACAGCTGAGCACCTTCTGAGATTGACCTGTTTTATATCTATTAAAAACGCTTGTTAAACCACTAAACACAGGGTTTTAACAGCTAACACTGTCAGTACACCATATAACAGGTCACTTCAGCTATGGTTTGGTTATGTCCAACTAATGGTAATAAGGTTTAACCATGCCAAGAAGCATTAAGCAAAATAAACAAAAGAAAACAGTGTGAATGTTTGTATTTACCCCTCTTGGACTTGCATCTAACTACAGACTTTTTTGTGACTGTCATTTTTTTGTGATAACTAAATTACATCGTCTATTAAATGAAAAATTTTTGCCCCTGGATTCCAGGCCATGAATCAATGATGTAAGTGTAAGAGGTACTAGAGGAAATAAATTTCCAAACTGGGGGAAAAGGATGCAACTTATTTTCAACATAAGCATCCACAGCTGAAGTAAGTGTGTACATAACAGCATCAGAGCTATATAATAGCACCAGAACAGAGGTCATTAAGAGAAAGTTTCCTACAAGAACCCCTGGCCAATTCAGTAAAGAGTTTATGTTTGATATCTCAAATACTTCTGCAAAGACTTTTTTAAAAACCTCCTTGATTACCATTTAGCTCCCTGTCAGGGCTGGTCCCAGTGGAGTATTTGTCACTAATAATAACCAGGATCACCCCAACTATAACAGCCTCATACTTTCACCTGTAAAGGTCAAATATGGAATAAAGGCAATAGGCACAGCCACACTTTCATTTCTATTCCAAATACTCCCTTGTTTCCCTAACTTTGGGGTTGCATGAGAGATGAGCACAGAACATCCTCCAGTCCAACAGCTCCTGAGTTTATTTCCTTACTCTCCAGGAAGCAATCTATTGCACATGCAGAGAAGGTTTCATCTAGTACGAGATCCTACAACTGACAGACTAGCACAGTGGCCCCAGACTGAACAGAAAGTGGACTAAAGCATCTATTTCCATCTGCTTACATGTTGTAAAATAGTTCAAACAATAAAACTCCACAGAATAAGCCAACAGGCTGTTATGTGTATTATAAGGCAACCAACAGCCCTATTTTTCTAAACACAGGTGGCCATAGCTTCCACTCAGGACAGCTTACAATCTCAAATTCAGGTGTAAGTGCATGGAAGGATTGAGTTCAATAGCTAGAGACACATTTATGCCATATTTATGATTAACAGTGTAAATATTCTTAGTCAGCTACCTACCTAAATATCTTCGAATTGGCATTTTATTAGAGATTTCTCTGTAGAAGGGGCTGGAAAGAGGGTCCTAGAAAAAAACTAGAAGCTGTGCTGCTTGTGCATGCCGTGTGTTTCCCAGCTCAAGCGCAGACAGGCACAGAGGGGCTTACTGAAGAGACAGTCAGGTTGTGGATGGAAAGTGACAGTGACGTTGGGTCAGAGGATGACTTTTGTTGATCACTTCAGTTGTGAGATTACTAACTTGAAATTGAAGCACTGGAGAAAACTCTGGTACAGTGGAGGGACTTCAAAGCAAAAGGAAGTCAAAGGTAGATTGCTTTACAATGACAGGGAAAAGTGTACTGCTGCTGTGACAAGGAGATAGGAAGCAGGGGAAATATAAAATATGAACAGTGCAAAACTGGGCAGGAAGAGGCAGAATCAACTGATACATTTGGAGATGTGGAGAACAGGAAATAGATAAGGAAGTTGAGACAGTAAAAGCGAGGGCTTAACAGATAAGCCAGTGCAGTAAGGCTATAACGTTGGATCCTGGTGGGGGGAATTAACAAGAGCCAGCCTGTAGATTGTGAGTGAGGGACGTGATCTGGCTGACAGGAGTGGGACTGTCTCAGCAGACAACTGGGAAAGTTTAAGGAGAAAGATAACCTGCCTACCTTGGACAGAGGAAAGGAAGCAACTGGCAAAGCAAATTTGCTAACTCTTTCTGGTAGTACAGCAGTGAAGGAAGGAGATGCTGGAGATAAAGCAGAAATAGTGGGATAGGTTATGAGAGATGAAAAGACAATGGCACAAAACTCAGAATGGAGCAATTCCACGGTTAAAGAAGCGTAACCATGAGCCAAGAAATTACTTATGTTCTTCATCTGCTGGGAAGGGAGGAAGTTACAAATTCCATAATGGTCACAGTAGTGAGCTCTGCAGTCCAAACTAAACTCCTTCTTTCCCTCTTAACCTGTCCTAATTTACAATTCTATTATATTCCTTAGCTCACCTTATTATGTTCAGGCTGCTTCATTTTGTTCACAGCATCTTTAAGACACTGGGGCAAGAATACAAGACCTCTGACATGAGAGGTTTTAACTGTATATATTCCCTTAAGCAGAGGGTGCCGCTCGCTGCAGTCCTCACAGAGTCTGTACACGATGCATTAATGACCCAGATGATGTTCATTCCTCTTCCTGCCCTGTCTGTTAATTTAGGGGTTCTACCACCATCCACGTGTACTCCATCTCCACTCTGCTCTGCAATGGAGTTTCCACCAGTAACTTCAAAAGCTTAATGGACCCCCAGATACGCAGACAGAATGATAGTATAGATGAATGCTTATTTTGAAAAGCAATGCATTCCAGAGCACAAAAAACTCACATCTCATTTTACTGAAAACCCCATACTTCCCTCCAGGCAGCTCACAAAATTAAGAAAGCAAGTGGGTTTGGTTTTTTTTCCTAGCTTTTACTTAGCAACCAAATTGCTATGCAAGCTTGAACAGGAGATCCAAGTTTTGCCCCCATTTATACTTGTACAAGGGCACCAGGTAGGAAGAGTGGAGCAGACAAGCACAGCTGTTGGCAGAGCTCGTCACCAAGAGTGATCTACAAACCCACAAAAAGCTAGGAACTGCGGAATACAGGTTGTGTACACTGAGGCAGCAGACAAGTGAAAATAACTGGGAGCTTCACCCAGTAAGCAGGGCTATCACCATGTGGTTTTATTGACTTGTTCAAGCAAAACCTACTTTAAACCATGTGTTTCAGATAAGAAGCCTCTTGGATTGGTGACTGGTCTCAAACAGGCCAGCCAACCCTTGCTGTTGATTTGAGAGAACTCCCTTAGAACTGCAGCTTCTGGAGAGAGATGGCCAAAAATGATGGATTTTCTTTAACACTCTTCTCCAGCCATGCCCAATGAAGCTAAGATATACCTCACTTTAATCTGCTGGAGGAAAGGTCTATGACAAGGGAGAGAGCATAACACTATGAAAAGAAAGAAAACTTGTAACTAAAATGACAATTTTAGTCCAGTTAATGACAAAACAAGGGGAAATGGGTTTAAGCTGAAAGAGGGGAGGTTTAGATTAGATATTAGGAAGAAATTCTTCACTGTGAGGGTGGTCAGACACTGGAACAGGTTGCCCAAGGAAGTTGTAGATGCCCCCTCCCTGGAAGTGTTGAAGGCCAGGCTGGATGAGGCTTTGAGCAACCTGGTCTAGTGGAAGGTGTCCCTGCTGATGGCAGGAGGGGTGGAACTGGATGAGCTTTAAGGTCCCTTCCAACCCAAACCATTCTATGATTTTATGAAAATGTAGTTTAGAAGCAAGAGTCAAAGATCTACGCACAGTCAGACCTGTGTGTAACAAGTCCAGTGACTTGAGAGGCTTCAACAGCATCCAAGAGGACGCTGATTGAATGAAGTTATCTTCCAAAGAAAGATTCTTCAGGTAGTCAGAGCACATCTGAGGCACATGACAGTGTGCAGACATTCATGGTGCGGTACAATATTGCCAGTATCTCAGAAAAGCACATTTTGCTGGAGTTTCACACACCTGCTAGCACAAAACAGACATTACAAAGGCACCGCGCAGGCTTCGCAGGGAGCTAACAAGGTCTCAGGCACCCTCGATCCTGCTAAGTAGGATAATGAAAATACTGTTTTATGGCAGCACTGCAGAGGTGTTTCAAGAACCAGCATTGCCACAATCCTGCAAGTTATCTGTCTTTCTGCTTTTGAATTTTTCTTTGTTAAATCAGCAGTAGCTGACAGAGTCTTTTTTGACAGGAACTAACGATGATGGTCTTCTTTCACCCTCAGAAGGTGAATTTCTGGGGCATCAATTTGTAACTGCACAGAGCATAGGACTAAGAGTATTCCAGCTTCTAAATAAAAAAATAATTTTACCTGACCCCAAGCAATGCTTCTGGTATTCCAATGGGAGCCTCAGACCCCATCAGTTGTCTTCTTGAATATAATGACCTGACCTATAGACAGGACTAGTAATTTGAAAAAGAATGGGTTAATGTATATTAGATTGTAGCTCTGTAGACAGTGGCTATTTTTTCCCCTTTGATAGTATGTATGCAATGAAATCTGAAGCATAATCCCTAACAAAATATAAATAAAAAATTTATAGTCTCTAATTAAATGGAATTTTCTTGTTGATACAACACATACAGATGCTTCTCTTATCTGATCTACTTCAAATCTCAAATATCACTGGAGGCAACTTTTGTTATCCTCCTGGTTTTCTCCAAAACCCCCAGGCCTTACCTACAAGAAATCAAAGACCGACCTTCTAGAACAGCAGCTCTGGCACTGCCCAAAGGTCTAGTCCTTCAAAGCTGATTCCTGTAAATTGCTGAGATTTGCCAGAAATTCCTTCTACATCCTTAGAATCCTGGGAATAAGTCCCAATTGCTGGAATATTGTTCAGTAATTAATTAGAATTTTCTTCGTGCTTTTTCTGCAGCCTAGTTCCACTGGGCTCTAAACAATTAAAAAAAAAAAAAAGGTGGATTAAAAATTACATGAAGACCACTCATTACTTCATAAGGTCAGCAGATATAAAACTTTCTTTTTAAACACCTAATTCTACTAAATATTAAAACCTGCAGTCTTAAAGAGAGTGGGAAGCCTAATATGGACTCCCCCACAGAAGACTCCTCCGAGTCTCCTACAAGACGGTAACTGACCTTGGTTTTCATTACGTTTTCAGCCTGGGACATATAACTCACTTTGTGGTTAATTATCTTGCACTGGAGTCCATGACAGTGGTTTGAGTGCAGAGCTATTGTGGGTATAACCAGATCCATTAGAGTCTCACTGAGTACAAGAGTTGACTTAAGCTTCAGAATTTACCAACTCACTCAGCAGAATTACTGTCAGCATGAGGTAGGCAGGTATGGAAGGAGGAAGAGAAGGATCTTTGGATTTTTATTTTTTTTTCCTTCCCTGCAAAGTGCTTGATTATAAATGGATGGTGGTGCTAAGGTGAGAACAACCTGAAATTCCTGTATAAGAAGATTGGGATTTGTAGGTTCCCAGTCTTCAATTTCTCTTTAATGTTTGCCACTTCATAAATACCTGAGCTAACCTGCAAGTAATTAGTGGACAGTTTAAGTGGGTTTTTTTTTTGGAAGAGGTAGAAAGTTAAGGATGTGCTGTTTCAGAAAGGTGATGAGCAAATATTAGGGCAAGTGCTAAGAGGATGCAAAGGATACAATAGAAAGAATTGGAAGGCATTTATGAAGCAGCAATTGCAACACTGCAGACAAGTCTTGGCATAGAAGTCACAACAATTAGAGATAATCCTAATTGCATTTAAAATATATTGAAAACAGTCTTGCAGTTTAACATACATATTAGGTAGGGCTGAAGAGTATGCAATTCCCTGGAGAAAAGAGACAACCTCTGCAGGATGGCGGGTTTCTTTGTCAAACATGCTTAGCTATCACCTGGGCAAAATCCAAAGGACCCGGGCAGAAGTGGCCCGTTTCTCATGCAAAGTTGTGTTGCAATAGTGCTGCTTGCTAAAACTAACTAGCTACGCTCTAGCCAGGGTGCCAGCCAGCCCTAGGGTGGCAGCTGAGGGATCTTGGCCCCTCCACAGGCACCACTTGCTGTAGGAGAGGCTCTGTCCTTAGGCACGGAGGAGTTTGCACTGAGGTGAGAAAGGAGCCCGGCGAGGAGCTGTCCACGGCAGCGGGCCCGGTTGCTCGCACGCTTTGAGCTGCTGAACGGGAGTTATGGGCTCACCTCCTCTCTCCAGAAACACCCTGCTGCTTCCTCAAGCCCACATGATAAATCCCACAGGTTTCTGTTAGAAAAGCAGCTGCTGGGTTTCACTCTGTTGTTCCCAGGAGCTGTCCTCCAAGGTCTGCAGTACCAGCCCACTTGTGCCTCCCAGAAAGTACCTGGCTTCTGAAAACAACCGGGATAATCATGCTGCTGTAAAGTGCTGCTGTTATTAAAGACTACAAAAGTTCAAAATACATAGTTTCTTAAAAATAAAAAATAAAAAAAATTTAAAAATCACCTTTTCACAGTGAAACATTTGCCAGCCATTGCATAATCTGCAAACTCCCTTTGAAGAAAAGTGACAGAATCTAATAGCTATTTATTTTCAAGCAGATGTGGTCACCAAAACCAGCTTGGGCA
This sequence comes from Antrostomus carolinensis, assembly GCF_000700745.2. Taxonomy (NCBI): domain Eukaryota; kingdom Metazoa; phylum Chordata; class Aves; order Caprimulgiformes; family Caprimulgidae; genus Antrostomus; species Antrostomus carolinensis. Next base: position 71,462 of record NW_010322725.1, read on the forward strand.
GATGCCACCCTTTCTGCCTGACAGCAGAATTTCCCAGATCACTTTTGGGTTTTGGTGCTGCCACTATTCACCATGGTTTGCAATCTTAGCAACTGGGGGCAGGAGGGAGGAGAGAAAAGACTGCACAAATCTGATCCTTCCGTGATTTTTTCCACAGCAAGTGCTGAGCTGTCATGGAGACAGTGGACTTTTTATAGAATCACAGAATGGTTTGGGTTGGAAGGGACCTTAAAGCTCATCCAGCTCCAACCCCCCTGCCAGCAGCAGGGACACCTTCCACTAGACCAGGTTGCTCAAAGCCTCATCCAGCCTGGCCTTCAACACTTCCAGGGAGGAGCAGCCACAGCTTCTCTGGGCAACCTGTTCCAGTGTCTGACCACCCTCACAGTGAAGAACTTCTTCCTAATATCTAATCTAAACCGCCCCTCTTTCAGTTTAAACCATTTCTCCTTGTTTTGTCATTAACTGCCCTTATGAAAAGTCCTTCCCCAGCTTTCTTGTAGGTCCCCTGCTTGCCGCTGCAGTGGCTCCTCACACCACACGCTGCTTTGCCAGCTCAGCTCACAGCTGTGTGAGAGCAGAGTCAGCCCGTCGAGCAGCTCCGAGCTGTTGGGATTTGCCGAGCCACAGCTCCCTGGCTCCTGGGAGACCTGAATCCCTTCTTTCCCGGTACCTATGTTTTACTCAGTAGCCTCAAGAAGGATTTGTTCAACGCTGTTCTGCAAATACTCTGAATATTCAGTTTGCAATTATCGAAGTCTGTGATAAAGCTTTTCAACATTTAAGCACTTCTGTCTGGTTTCACTTGGAATTTACTTGAAGTACAAAAAAAAAAAATTAGTACAAACATGACCTGTGCCTACATAAATATTTGCCCATATTTGGTAAATGTTTATATATATGATTTCTGAAAAGCTCCTCTTACTATGGCAATTTCAAGGTTTTAAAAAGGAAAAAAAAGAACTTTCCTCCCTCTTTTATTCACACTGTTACAGGAAATTAGTGGTTAAGCAAACTTTTTAAAAATGGCTTAACAAAGCACGTTTTGCAAGTTCATTTAGTTTTGAATGAACTTGACAAATTTTGAAAGCAAACATCACTGGAGTTTGACCAATTTTGAAGCACTGAGGAAAGCCGCCTTCGCTATTTGAATTTTAAAGATTGGCCAAAGTCTTCTGTCAGCTGCCTTGTTCTGCAGCCTGTCTTTGAATCCTCTTAGGAAAGTCAGGGATACCCACAAACAATAGAATTAAAATCTGTCTTTAGGACTGGAAAACCATTCAAAGTCCTGTCTAGCTGCTTAGCATAGGCTGTGCTAGGCCTCAAGGAGAGAATGGGCCCCTAAAGAAGCAATAATTTTCAGATTGTTGTGTACAATGCAGTGATAAAGCTCCCTGTCACATTTTTCTTCCCAGTTACTGAAGTTCCCATTCAGATGAATTGTCACAGCTTCTTCAATCCAAACAAGCACCCTTCCGGCCTTGTTTGCATTAAAATGTGATAAAACTAAAGGTGACTTTAGCACAGCTGTGCAGAAAAGTGGATTAGGTCAAAGTGACAGCGTTTGTTAGGCCTTGCCACAAAGGTAGTTCAAGATTTGTCTAGAGCGCTAATGTGGGAGAAGCAGAAGCTTCTTAAACCCAGACGTTTGTAATAAGGCTACAAACAAAAAATAGTATTTCTTTCATCCAAACGGAGTTTCCCAATGGCAGTAGGCCAGCCTGTTGACCTGTTGTCACAGAAAAAATTTGGAATGGCACCACAAAACAAACTGCCTTGTAGCTTCTGTCATTCTCGCCAGCCATCGTGCAGAAATCAAGCACTGCTGGCAAAGGCGAGGGCCAGCGTCCTGACAGCACGGGGCCATTCAGGCTCCTCACGGACAGACAGACGCTGGCTCCAGAGCTCTGCAATGAGATCCCAAAACTCAAAAAATGTTTTGTAACGCTATTTTGGAGGGAGAAGTAAGGAAGGTCCGCTTTACTTATTCGTGGTGAAGCAGTAATCACCAGTCTTTCAGCAAAGAGGATATTTTTTCACTTCATTATCTTCTGAGCTCCCATTTCTTATTTTATTTTACTTTTAAGAAAAAGCCCCACCAAAGCAAAAAGCCATCAGAAATAGCACCCTTTGCATGCCACCTGCTGGTAATTTTTTGTATTTGGCTAAGATGGGGGTAGAGCATATTTCTCTCCAGGACAAGAAACACTCATTGTGTCAAAGGCTGGTGGAATAATCAGTGGAAGTCCCATGCAGGAGCACGTTGGGATATCCAAGCAAAATCAGGAAGACACCACCAAAACCCACCTCCTCTCCACAACTCTGCTATTTATTTCTTCAGCTTATTTATGGTCCCTAACCCTCACAGAGACAGAGACACAGATATGCCATTAATCTTCCCAGTACTCAAATAAAAATGCTGAAGAAATACACAAGGCACTATGGCATACCAACAAGATTTATACCTTGGGTTCTACCTGACGTAGTTTTACTAGTTAAAGGTAATAGAAGGTTTCTCTGTTTAAGTGATTTATTTTGAAGCTGGATTTTACAGATCATTGTCATTATTTCCATGCCCTGCACTAGTGTTACTTCCAGGACATGTGTCCTCTCTGCAGGGCAGTTCTGTGCCACAGGATGCTGCTACATCACGTGGCATCAGAACAACTACGGGGTGAAGGACCTCCTAGTGAAACTGAAGGAAAAATAATAGGAGGTACTTTAAAGACTCTTGGTAAGTTATAAAAGTAAGAAATTTCTGAAAGAGAAAGCTCTGCATCAGTT
>NW_010322725.1:74271-100885 GCF_000700745.2 Antrostomus carolinensis
AACAAAGGTACTATGAGCTGTCTTTGACACAGGTCACTCATTGTACAGTACAGTCCCAGAGAATGCAAAATAGAAGCACATTTTTATTTTTACATGTCTAGCCATGGTTCATAGTACACACTTCTCCCCAGTCCTTCAGCAGTGAGAGCAAGAGATAAATGTATCTATTGAAACAAACACAATTCTTCATGACAGAGAATGGACACAGGACCATAGGTAAGTGAGCTGCAGCATCAAACAGCTGCTCAGCAGTAAAGGGTGCCAAAACGCCCAGGGTTTTGGTGAGGTGTACTGGTTTTTTTGAAATAGTCTCCTCGAGTGCAGAGGTTAGGTGTCTTTCAAAGACAACTATTTAATATGAACTTAGACAATTCAGTGCACCTGTAAGAAAATGACCATCTTCTGTAGAATTAGATACCTGCAGGGATGCAAGTCTAACTGCATTGGTAAGAAGGTCCAGGAAACCACTGTTTTAAGGAGGTGGCTATCATCAGCGTAGTCTCATAGCAAATCCACTCCTGGTGCGTAACAGGGCTTCACAACCCCCTACGGAGAAAGGAGTCTATAAGATAGGTTTGTCTGGAGTGGGGTTGAAGTTTTTGGAAAGGATTCAGGAATTCCAAAGGATAGAACCTCAAAACAGAGGGCAAAAATCTGAGTTTAGAAATTAACATACCCTGGAAGCAAGTGTGTCTGAAGCCTAGCCAGATAAGAAGCCAGCTGACATTTGCACAGCTCTGTAGCTTGGCAGATGCTCTCACCGCTAACGTCATACACAGCGCTCATCTGAAGATGGAAAAAGCAACACGCTCTGGTGTAGCACAGCTACACGGCTCTGCTAAGGCCAACTGTGTAGCGAGACAAAGACAGATGAGACAGATTTTTATGACAAAACTGTCCATGATATAATATCTAAATGTATTTGCCATGGAAATTAACCCCTGGACTACCAGTTACTGGGGGACTGCACAGCTATTGTTGCCTTTTTCTCTGAATTTTCTCCGAATTCTCTGCTACTGTGAAGATATTTCATCTACAGAGATCAAACTTCAGGATCCTTCTCCAGTGGTGATATATTTCCCCACAGAAGATTCAAGACTTATTCCCATTTCAACACTTCAAATGTATTGCTAGGCTTGAATTTGAGCTCATATCAAATTACTACTAATTAACTTTAGCTCACTTATGACTTTGTAAACGCTAAGTAGGCAATCCACAAGTGCAAATGTGCACAGGTTACCCTAGTTTTAGGGTAACCTGTGAAAATATTTTAGGGTAATTTAGAAAAAAATATTTGTAGATCATCTAACTGGTATTTCTTTTACCCATTTTGAAATTGAGCTTGGTGAAGTCTTTGGAGATCCCACATCCATAGACTGACACAGCTTAGCAAAGCACATAGTCTGCGTTTGGCACGGGAGCTGGAGCTAATGAGTCTTCTGGTGATGTGTGATGCCTCTGCACCACGTTTGCCTGCACCTCTGCCTCTGGAGTGAACAGAAGAGGAGCCTGATGAGGAAGGAGCAGACAGATTGCCAACTAACCTAATTCCAGTTCACGTTCAGCAACATTAATAGGGTTATGTATTTTTTCCACGTTGATCCTCCAGGAGAAATCATGGTGAAACCTTTTACTGCAGCCCATTTAGCTCTCCATAGTGAAGTATACAGAGATATTTTCAACACACATTCACTAAGGCAATATTGCTAGGGCAACGTACAGTAGTTTAAAAAGGGTTTCAAGCCTCAAATGTTCACTCGTTTTGGAAATTTTAAGTCTGGATTAGAAAGGATCAGCATTATTGTTCTCATTTGTTTTATCTTGCAAAGTTTTCTGCTGAGTCATCACTCTTTAACTATTCAGGCTGCCACTGTTACAGTTCCACTGTCAGTTTTCCACACACAAAGAGCAAACTGTAGAAGTATTTCTTTTACAATAAAAAGCATTGGACTATTATAATTACTGGATTTACACAAATGTACTTGAAGGCTGGCCTGCTCCAATTTGTTGAAAGTTAAGGATGATACCATTGCATCAATTTAGAAAATAAAAAAAATTATTCCCATTATTCTGCGGCAGAAAGGCCAGCTCCTGGGTTTTTTAAACAGCAGATCACGAGTGATGTGTTTTAATTGTGAAGTTGTTGATAAGACATCCGTAAGTTGTGTTTAAGGAAGTTTTTGAAGTTATAAACTGTATGTTCTCATTTATAGGAGCACTTGAAATTAAGAGGCCAATTCCTAATGACTGGCATAAACACACACCCGTGTTGAAGGCACTATACGGAGCTGTCGGTGTATTTATACGTGGAATCACGCAGCCATTCCTCAGTTGCAATGGCAAGAATGGCATTCTTTCTGAATAGCACTTCTCAATCCCAAAACATTGTCTGAAAGTGTTTGGTATAATGACTGAAGGAGTTCCTATCACATCAGGCCCTTAAAAGAGCCTGAAAAGATTAAACTCTTTGACTAGAGAGAAGTCTTGCTGTTCCTGGTTCGAGGAAGTTTTGCTGAGAAATGTGGAGTAACCAATGGGTGAGGACGCTGCCAAGAAGAGGCAGCCCGAGGCCTTGCAGAGGTGATGCCTCTTAATTGCCGAGTTCATGAAAGCAGGAGCAGCCTGTGTTACAAAGAGAACGGGTCCCGCTGAACCCGCTGACACCTCCCACTGCCCCTGTGCCAGCACTGCTGGGAATTACACAAGCTCTGCAATGACTTCTGAGCAGGCGTCCAGCATCTGCAGGTGCCTGAACTCCACCAGAGAGCCTGTCTTTCCGCTCCACCCCTCCTAACCCTCAACGTTTCCTGGCCACTTCTGTGCTAGTGACACTCTTTAGAAACTTCTCTGTTGACACAAGTGTGTTTCACTACTGCAGTCGTGATGGGGATCTACACACATCTTACACAAAAAGGAAATACACCAACAGACATATACACAGGCTAGATACAGGAAAAGCAGTGGAAGTGCAGCATTTCTGTGAGACCTCAGGAGTCTGCATAGCTGGTATAGGAGATATTTGAAAGTCAAGGAGTTGTCTTCACCCTACCGATACAAAAGAGATGCATTGTCATCCACCTCCAGCTGACCTAATGCTCGCTTAGAAACTACTGGGAAGGAAAGAAAGGGGAAGGAACAGAAAAAGACTGTGAGTAGTACATCAATACATTTTCAGTACGATAATGGAATCGGGCCGGGAAATCATTACAAGGATTCAGTTCTGCTCTGGAAATAGCACAGTGTTATTACTTTGCTCATTAGCCTGGCCAGGTAGAGGGCCAAGGTGTTGACACTACACAATCACAAGGCAAAAAGATGGTCCCTTCTTGAAAAGCTGATAAATCTGAACTGACCGGCTTTAATAATTGGCAGAAGGATATAGATTCTGCAGTTTAAAAGCCTGATTCTTCAGACTTGTACTGGTGAATTGAAGTGTAAACTCTGCATAGTATAATTTCCTTAAACTGAGTCTCACTCCTAAGACTGACCTCTAATTTTGTATTGATTAAAAACAATGTCTTTTTCTGCTGTTGCACAAGCACTGTATTCTGAATACTGTAAGTACTGTAATGACACTCCCAAATATTTTTATCCTTTGATTTCTTAATAATTATGACCTTTATTATTCTTGTTGGAGGGATTTTCACCTTGTTATAACTGCATTCTCCAAAGCAAGAGAATGAATTTATTGTCTTTGCCGACTCTTGCCTGTTGATTCATGCCCCCAGGTCAGTAGTACATGCGAACTCTAATCATGCCGAGATGACGTTAGTTTAAGTTTTTCCCAACCTGAAGGCAAATGCCTTCTTCATCACCAAAGTGTACTTTCATTTCAAGGCATCCAAAGTTAAACCTCCAGGCTTTGGATTCAAAGTAAATGCATTAAGTACCTAAGAAACAATTTGGTGCAACAGTTAGAGGATACACGCTACTTAACCTGCAATCAAAACTTTTCCTTCTGCTTTCTGCTAGGAAAAGAGAAAGGAAGAAAGGAAGAAAGGAAGAAAAGAAGAAAGAAAGAAAGAAAGAAAGAAAGAAAGAAAGAAAGAAAGAAAGAAAGAAAGAAAGAAAGAAATGTGATACACTTTCACATATATGATAAACAAAACCAGTTCAGTTTAGCTTTCTGTTTCAAGAAGTGCATTTTTAGAGTCAAGTGAGGCAACGTTTCACTCTAGAATAAACACAGGGATATTTTACGTGCAATTTACTTAAACTTTTCCCTAAGTTGGAAGCTAACACTTTAAATGTTAATGATTTGAGAACCTAACATATTCTATCCACTACCTGTAACTTTCTTAATGTACCCACTTGCCTCAAACAGAACACATAAAGAATGCCAAAGCCCAGATAGTGATATTTTATAGCTACTTTTCATGGCCTGTGTGCACACTGATATAAGTTTCTTTAGATACCAGATATCACAAGGAGAGGATCATGATTAGTTTTAAAGTTTTCAGTTCATGCAGTGAATGTTTTACGTGATCTTTTTCCTTCCCCTTCTACATCGCCACCAAAAATCTTAGGCTGGAGGAGCCAGGATGAGTTGACAGAAGACACTGTCAACTGTCATTAGTAAAGTAGGGAAGAATTTGGACAGTTGTCTCAGGGGGCAGAGTACCAGCCATAAAACAGGTCCCTCCTGTCTGGTAGGCCCTCAACAGGTTTTCTAGGAAGTCTGAAAAGACAACTCTGTTCAGCATGGTATACAGGTGAACTGTGAAGTAAGGTCACTCCATCTCCTCTCCCTACAACACTTCCGCTCTCTGTAGAGCTCTTCACTGCTATGCTGCTGCCTCACATACTTGCTAAATCAGTATAAACATACTCCAGTGCTGCCCAAGTACATCAGTTTGAAGGGCTGGTATTTCAAGAGGAGCTCTGCTGCCTTTTGCCACATTGCAGAAAGCGGAGTAAGAACAAACCGTGGCGTTTCATAAACCCGTGAGCTTGAACCACAAACAGCTGGCTGAATGCAAGTGCATGAACACACACTCAGGAACACCCCCAAATGCAGACACAGAGAGTTCTGCTTGTGATTTGGTAGGTGACTTCTCTTCCTTAGTGTTCCTTCTGTTCAGCAAGAGTAATTTCCAAGAGGGATGCAAAGTGATATTCCTGTACCTTCACTTCCATCTATAAAATAAGGATCATTTGTATATTAAAGTCAATGAAATCTAAAGAAGTGCTGAGAAACTTTCCTCAACTCTAAACTTTGATATTTGTGTCAGAAATATTGCTGCAGTTATAAGCACACTGAAATATCCAGCCTGGAATAGCAACCTCTCAAATGGGAGCCCCAGATTCTCTCTATCTGCTGATTTCAACAAAAGACATCACAGATCAGCAGCTACAGGAATATCATCTCGATGACAAGCTTTAAAGTGGCACTTTATAATTTCCAGCAAACTTCAAGGCATCTGAAAATTCACAGAATACTTTAAGTTGCTGACCACTACCAACCTGCCACTCTGATCCAAACACTCTTAACCTAATAACAGAGTCTAACTGGGACTGAAACCTTGCAAGCCTAACTAGCAGAAACCTTTCTGCACTGTTTCATAATACTATTTCAGCACAAGTTTGTCTGCTATTTAATTAAAAAAAATAATTAAGCAATAAAACAGGCACATACTAGCCCAAAACAGAGCAAATTGTTTGTCTGGAGTCCTGGCAGCTAACTTAGACGTTATTTGACTAGAACTTCTTTCAAGAACTGTACAAAAGCAGAAAGAGGATAGTCACAATTTTACATGATTTTTCTGTATAATTTACTCTGCTCTAATAACAGATCCCCCAAAAATCCCAACCTAATAAAAAACCCCCAACACCTCACACAATGGCTATCCTGGAGATTATGTGATCGCTCATAGAGCATCTCATGAATCAGTTGTGTATTATGACCACTTTTTAGACAAGCAACTAGATTGACATTTTCAGATTTTGCTTTAAATTTTAAAATTTCAGTTTGTTATAAAGAGGGTTTTTTGAAAATTTCTTTCCCGTGGTTGGAGCATACATGGTTCTAGCCGCAGTCATCGTGAAAAGGGTCTCAACCCTTAACAAGGGGAAACTTGAATCAAGACTGTGAGTTCAGGAGAAGCTCTCAGCTATTTGTTGTGAACCATCCATCAAAGCTGACTATTGCCATGCCATAATTAAGAGAACACGTCCTACTGCCTCCAATGTTCCAGTTTCATTGACATGTTAAAGTCAAGCCTACTTCGTCGTCCATTCAACCCAAGTCATTGGACTGTGACCTGAAGTGGAAGGAGTCCTTCCAGACAGGACAAGGGTACAGCTGGGGTCGGTACTGCCTTGTGCTGCAATGCAGGAACTGCCATTACCCTTCTGTCAGAGCCCCACATTCTGTACCTAAAACTCAAGTCATGCAAACACTTGGAGAAAATGTACATCAAACATGACTGACCTGAGAAAGTGGAAAATGAGAGGAATTCAGGGAACACAACACAACACAAGAGAGACCTGGAGCAGCTAGAACGAGTCCAGAGGAGGCCACCAAGATGATGCGAGGGCTGGAGCAGCTCTGCTGTGAGGACAGGCTGAGAGAGTTGGGGCTGTTCAGCCTGGAGAAGAGAAGACTCCGGGGAGATCTTATAGCGGCCTCCCAGTACCTGAAGGGGCTCCACGAAGGCTGGGAGGGGCTTTGGACAAGGACAGGGAGTGACAGAACAAGGGGTGATGGCTTGAAACTGGAAGAGGGGAGGTTTAGATTAGATATTAGGAAGAAGTTCTTCACTGTGAGGGTGGTCAGACACTGGAACAGGTTGCCCAGAGAAGCTTTGGCTGCTCCTCCCTGGAAGTGTTCAAGGTCAGGCTGGATGAGGCTTTGAGCAACCTGGTCTAGTGGAAGGTGTCCCTGCTGATGGCAGGGGGTTGGAACTGGATGATCTTTAAGGTTCCTTTCTACCCAAACCATTCTATGGTTCTATAATTTCAGCTCTATTCACAACTGCCTTCACTGATTTCCTCAAGTACTGTTCAACGATGTTTCTGAGGTCAGTCAGACATCCTTCCAACTTAAACCACAATTTTTCCATTCTACATTATCTTTAAAGTTCACTGAAAATGTAAATGATGGTGGGGAAACCAAATCCTGGCAATGAAACCCATGCTAGAAGTCCAGTATAGGCATTTTTGTAGTAAACAAGAACCAGTGAAAATCCTAGTGGAATATAGAAAAATTTGAAGCAACCTCTTAATTCGTGGACTAATGCTGTGAAGAAATCCCATGGGTATAGAGCACCTTTCTCTTCAGCAGTGGTCTTCAGTTTAATCTCCATTTCAAATTTAAAAGGCTTTTTTTCTGCTTTTTATACTGAATTCTGTGACTGATCATAGCATAAGCTATGTTAATGTAGTTATGTTGGTGTTACACTCTTCATTTTAAAATCTGTAATTGACCAGAGAGTACCACTATTATGAGCTATATTAATACATTCTCCCCTCTTTTTATTTTACTGCTACAAACATTGCATTATATGGTGAAGGCAAAGAGCTTGAAAGTAAACTAGGTGTATATTGAATTTTCTATATAAGGAGGTTATCCTGTCTCTAGTTCTCAGTGGTACAACATTTCTATGAGGGATCCATCCCTTGAAGTTGTCCAGAGTTCAGGAAAAGTGCTCAACAGATGCCTCAGTCTACAGTTTTCCCTTCCTGTGAAGGGAGCGGGACACTGTGGGACAGATCAACAGACAGGTTGATCATTGCTCGTTCAGTCTGCTCTGCCCATTGCAATATTCTTATTGTATCACTTAAAAACAAACTACAAAACAATTCCCACAAATACCACTTCTTTTTTGAATAGGAGATAGGAATTTTATTGTGCTTCTGATTATTTTGGTTGAATTTTTATTTTTCATGAAGTAATATGTTGACTAAGTACTGAAGAGAGCAGGTAACGTTTGTGGGAAGGTATAATGGTCAGGGGGTTGGACTAGATGATCTGAGGACCCTTCCAACCCCTACAATTCTGTGATTCTTCATTAAAACTTACTTTTTCAGCTGGTCTAAAGCACTGAAACCCTTCTCCAAATCCGAAGACATAGACACATTAATCTTTGTATCTAAATACAAGTTGAAAGCAACGACTGCAAAGGCAAGTGGCCAAACCCTGCACCGTACTGAGCTGGAGAGCACGAACACACTGCCAACTTCAGCACACGTCCAGCACTGGGCGTCAGGAGGCCCTTGGGGAGAAGTCATGTTTGGAAGTGTTAAATGACCTGAGTGCCATAAGGCTACCCAAAAGAGAAAAGAAGATTTCAGGTTTTCTCTCAGACTATATAAAAACCACTACATAAAAATTACTGAGAGACTTAGATAAAGGGAATACTACTTAAGATTGCTTGATTAGGAAATTAATCAGAAATTAAAATAAAGCACGCCAGAATTTGTAGCTCAGCTTTCCTGTGCACCTGTATTATTATAGTTTTTAAAATAGAAAAACATACTTTAAAAACTCCAACAACCCAAAGCACCAGAATCCTTTTTTGTTTCATCTCTAGCATAGTTTACACTTATTCAACAAACGAGTCTGTGTTTTTAAAAATTTGATGTGTCAGGCTCTGCTAAAACAGGGTGTAGACCCAACAGAGACATGTTAATTAAGCCTGGCAAATGTTTACACCAAAATTTTTCTTCCCCTTCACTTTGAAAAAATCTCTTCTCCAAAGCTCACACCTGCTGAAATATCTCAGTTTACGCTTTTCACATGGGTAGAAATCTTTAATTCTTCCCAGACAAGACTGAGGCATTTGTATGGAAATATTCTAGGAAGAAATAATAATAAAATAAATCACTGAATGACATAAGAATTGGATAGCTCTTTCCACCCTAGAGAATTTCTAAGTTTGGTCCAATTTTGACAACTGGAAACACAGTGTTAAGATAAGGGCTGTGCTAGCCGCCGATGATTATTCCTCTTCACCTCCAGAGGGAACATCTCATTCAAAGAACTCACAGTATTTCTTAAACAACTCATTTAACTTCACCATTCTACTATTTGAAAATTAGTAAATAGGCCAGATAATTTTTTTTTTCTCCTTTTCTTTAAACAAGGCAATCACCAAGGCTGGGTTTTTATTTCCCATTCCCAAACAGGAAGGTGAGCAGGTCCCCTTCCCTTTGTACAGCCTGTTTACTGCACGAAGGGGAAAACCTTGCAAGGAAACACAGGTACAGAGAGTTACAGGGAATTTATGTAAATACTAAAGCTAGTTGCTGGTCTTTAATGTGTTTGTACGAACACACATGAAAATACGTTGGGACAGAGCTTGGCCTGCTACTTATTGACACTTTCTGAGCGAGGCATTTTGTCATTCTTTTGGCCTAATATAAAGTGACATCTACACTGTTGCCTTTACAGTTCGCTTTCTCATCATTAATGTGAGTATTAAACACTTGTAGATTTCACTACAAAGTGATTATTCAGAGCAGAAAATAGATAAAGTTGTTCGCAATAGGGTTTCAAGAAATTACTTTCAAAACACTGCTGAAACAAAGCCACGCAAATACTGAAACATAATCAAAGTGCCCTGAAATGTAATAATTTATTTCCACCTTCTATAGTTCTGTAAATACAGTTTGTCATTATATCCTTCCAAAAACGGGGGTTAGGCTTTCAAAGGGCTACGTAGGGGATTTAGCCACAAAGTTTCCATTAACATCAATGACTCACTCAGCACCACTTTGAAAGGTTACCCCGGGCGGTTATCCTTCTCTTATTGCATGGGGGTTTTATATCCCCAGCTCCTCTTAATGTTAGGAAGAATTAAGTTTGTCTCTTTTCTGTTCCCTGATCAGAGAAGAGTTTTTTTGTAACTTCTGACTGATAATTTTCTAAGTCCCAAATGTAAATGGCTGTTTTGCTTTAGGGAAAGGAGGATCAACAGGCTCAAGGTTTTCCACCCTTAATATCCCTCTTCTTAATGCTGAAGAGTGCAGAACATACATTTTCAATATTGCTGTCGCTAAAACTTTCATTTAATTAACTATATGCACATACACACAAACCAATTCTGTTTTACAATTCTTAGCCAAAGCTGCATGTCAATCTAAAAATTAAATAATGGAAAACAGACATTTAGCTTAGTTTATATAACCTGACAGTGCTCCTCTCCTTCCTATGTTTCACCTAGTGTCATCTTTCAGTGTTCCTCTTTAATTTTATTTGGAACAAAATAAAAAGATGAAGATAAAATAATTCCCAAAAGATAATTGCAAAATGATTTATGTGCAGGTGTTAAATTATTTCTGGCATTGATGTTCCATAGAGTGCAACATTACAACATGATGGTATTCAACAGAGCATCTACATTTGATAATCCTGCTAATCATCAAAAGACACTGGATCTGAATCCCGAAGGCAATGTTACATTTTGATTAAATTTTATCATCAGCGACTCTGTTTATGGTTCACTAAGGTATGAATTTCTTTCACATTCCACTGGGTTTACCGCTTATTGTGTTTGACTTGGAACACAGTCAGTTCAAGCCTTCTCTAAGCCACCAGTTTTTCAGCTACTGCTTCTGCACTCTTCAGACACAGCGAGTAGACCTCAGCAGAAACCATTCACCAGTTTCTCAGTGTCTCCTGTCAGTGAGATCTACCACCATCAGGATTAAAAGCCCCAGTCACAGACAATAGGCCAGCAGAGGCTGCTCGCAGGTCCTCTGAGCCACACAGTTTGTTCTCAGTTGGCTCTCTAAGGGACAGCTCAGTCAGGAAAACGTGGTTCTCAAATTGTATTGCTAAATGGTAAATAACTCCTCCAGCAGCTCGTGAGTGTGTACCAGCACCGCGTGCACTGCTGCGAGTTGTGTAGCAATGCTTGAGAGTGCTTCTCCTAATTCAGCTCTCCTCCTTTGGAATCGCCATCCCGAGGCTCTCTCATTTGTAATACCAACTTCACGGCTGCACATCCGATTTTCTGTTCTTCAGCCACTGCAGTCCAGCCCTCGGCTGCGGTATCTTCCCACAGCAGCCACGCAGCAAGCAGGGTACACACGACAGAAACTTCACTTCAGAGCCTGGCTGGGAGAGCCATCGCTTCTGGAAAGCAGCTTGGTGCCTGTGGTTCCTCTTCACGCTTGTTCCAAATCAAATCACTGCAGTTTCACAAGGTTTCAAGCTTTGTCCCCCTCCTTCTCTTCCAGGCTGCGCTCAGTTTGACATGACACCACCTCCTACCATTGATTTGACTTGCACACGTGCTATCGCTACACACACAGCTGAGAATATACTTGGCAACTATAATTATAAAGTAGGTTCAGATGAAGTAGTTCTTCATTTAGTGAAGAGGATTTGGGAGGTTAAAGGCAAGGCAGTGTTTTATTGGTAAGCTGGGACACACAACCAGACACGTGCACACACTCGGAGAATATAGTTCATATTAACAATTAGCCACTTACAGCAGCACTTCTTGTAAGCAGAACCACATAAAAACCCTCAAAAAACCAAGAAACAAAAAAACTTCCTTGCCCTGGAGGGATTCTCCCATTATTTGTGCTAATAATAATCCCAGCACAAGAAATCCTCCAGCCCCTGGAGCTGGCTGCCAGCTGTGGATACCAAACTGCCATCGCATTATTTAGAGTGAAGCTGCATGGTGTCTGTGCTGTGACTGCTGTGACTGCACACACAGCCCCCGTCTGCGCTCATGCCACCAGGAGTTATGAGAGTGGGCTCTGACAATTCACATCTTGGCATATGAGCTTATTTCTGATGTACTGTGAGGCAGCAACAAAACCTCTGGCTGGAGGAAAGCGAGGGGAAAACAGGAAGATGGCTGGTTTTTTATATTCTTAAGTTTATAAATTTCATACATCTTAAAGAATAATTTCAAAATGCTTTTTGATACAGGAGAAGTTTTGCTATCAAACAAAGAATAACAAGAAAAGAAAATGCTTCGAGAACAAAGAAAAATGCCTTTAGCGCTACAGGTTAAAAAAATGAAAATATGACTGTGAACGTTAACTTTATTTTCAACATTCCTCACATTTTTTTTGGTGATAAATGACTTCACATGTAGTTGCCTTCAGGGTTATATCCACAGCATTGTCTCATGCTATTCTCAATAAAATTTAAGGTGGACACTAGAACAGGCTTTGCTAAAACCTAACACCGTAACTGGTATGTGCATATAATCCACGTTTGGTTCACACAGGGAAGAAAACCAGCATGAGAAGCAATTCATGAAACACTCCTGCTGCAAACGAAGCTGGGATTTCCCTCTTGCCTACAAGTGCATTATCCCATGATGAGCCTTTCCTCCACGGTTCAGACAAACTTCAGCAATAGATACTGAAAAGGTGAATGGTAAGAGGAATTAAGCTATATGGGAGGACCAGAACTTGTGAAGCAGCCTCGATTCTTTCTTGCACACAAATAAATAATGATCTCTTGTAATGACTGAGTAGCTTTAGTTACAAGAGTAAGGCAGAACTGACCAGAGGGAATGGTAAATCTCATATTTCATCGCAACTAATGAAAAATACCAACTTAACGCCTGTGACATTCTACAAGTCAATCAATGGGGGCACCCAGCCAAGCAGTGCGGGGGACATGTCATTAGCCTTTGTTTTATGAACTTGTTCAGCTCCACTTAATTGTTTCAGAGGTTCAGTTTAAAATTCACACAAATATTTCTCTATTTATTTTCCTTTTTTGTGTGTAAACAAAGAGTTTGGCATTGACAGAACTTCAGCTGGCACCTGACAACCTGCAGTAGACTGGCAGCTAATTATTTCACTCGTAGCTATTTTGTTTGTAGTTGCATATAGGTAGTGGGAGAGGACCTAAAATTGTGCTCATGCTGCAGTAAATGCTTTCACCTTTAAGAAATGTTGGGGCAGCAAGGGCAAGAGCAGTCATCTTATTTTTCCCCTCTGTGGGAGGGCTGGAGATTTCCACTCCTGAAAGCAGCCGTAACTCGCTCCAACTACCATCTTCCAACTAAACTGAGAAAGTCAGTTCCTACCAAAGGTTGGGTTTTACTTCCTGACCCCACTCTGGCTTACAAACCATTAATGCCCAAGGGCTGTGACCTACAACTTTCAGTGGCCTGGAGTACCTTGTAGACAGTGGTTCTGCGTGTTCCTTCCTCGCACACAGGCAGATCACGGGTCACTATTTCTCACGGTAGCTTTAGTCCTGTGAAGTATGTGGGCGTTCGCTTCATCTGACATTGTCTGCAGACAGGATTTTCCAGCTCTGGTGAAGGGCTGCTCTGAGCCCAGGCCAGGTAACCCACTTTGGCAGAGGGTGCTGGTTAAATCTCACGGCTTGCCCACATGCCTAATCCCAACAGAGGACTCCAATACCTGCTGCTGCTAATTCCAGTCCTGCTGTACAGCTCTAGCCTTCTGCGCTGGGACATGACCCTTCCCGCTCCACTGGGTCTGACTGTGACGTGAATCAAGAGTAAAGCTACAGGAGACATTTCTAAATGTTCTCCAATTCACCATGTGCAATAGCAGCACTTACCTTTGCAGAAAACCCACAGGAAAAACACCCAACAGAAATGCGCGTGAGGAACAGGTAATGTACACAGGTGAAGAACAGGTAATGTACGCACGTGAGGAACAGGTAACGTACACAGGTGCATAATTTGGCGCACAGGACTTTGCAAGAACAAAAGACTAGCAGAGATGCACAGACAGTGTTAATTAAGAAACACAATGGAAATGTTAATCAAAGGGCTAGAGAAAAATAAGTGCATAGAAATAAAATAATCCCTATCTCATTGGAGTAATCCAATCCTATCCCAGTCCCTTGCAGTGACCAGGACTAGGTTGAACTTGGGATAGCAAGAAAGTTTTTGGTTTTCATCAGGGAAACAGTAGACAGTCATCAGACAAGAACTCCAGCTCAAGGTTATAAGGAGATCCCAACATGATCTAAGAGATTTATTTCTTATTATAGCTTCTTTGCATATCTGTGTTTATAAATAATTATTCCTTTATGCCTAAAGGCCATCTCCTAATAAAGCAATCCCTCAGGTGAGCTGACAGAAGCACTCATTATCATGAGGTAAGGTACAATACAAAGTGTGCTTAGGTTTTTACGAGAGTCCAGCTTCTCAGCACACCTATGCCAAGAAGCGTATCTTTTCTCCCAGGAGCTGCACAGGTTAGTTTAAAAGCTAATAACACAGAGATCAGGAAGAAGACAGCATCTTCAAATGCCTACCAACAGCTAGGGAAGACTACCAATAGCTACAGGTCCTCTTTTGTAGAGAAGTTGTAGGGAGTGCACTTCATTTTTGAGCCTCAATACATGTGCAATGTTAACTCTACCATAATAAATGCAAGAACATTCACTCCGCAGTTCAGACAGGACACGAGCAGCTGGGGATGTTTCGCAGAGCAGGCAGCCATTTCTGGTGTGAACTTCAGTGGGTGAAGTAACAAAAAGTACAAAAGTGCCTGAACTGTGACATCTGCAGTCTAGAAATGGTTCTTTTCTCAGTAGCTTTCTCTACAGCTCACATCCACACTGACAGGTTTGCGAGTCGTACCCTATATGTGTTATTGACACACACACAAAAAATCAGTTCCAGCCACAAAGGGATCAGGGTCCTTCCAGCGTTTGTCTTGGGATATCAAAATTAAAAATGTATGAGAGGAGGTGGAAGACCTTACACAAAATCAAGAGCAGAAATCCCCAAAAAGCCAGCAAGGTCACAGGCTTTTGGGCTGCTGTCTGTCTTTCAGTATTGCTTTGAATTAGTTCTCTTTCTGCAAAGTCAGCATTTTTCTCCTCTACTCCTCCCTGGAAATTTTCAGTGACCACGAACACTTTACAGCCCAACCAAACTCAGCTGGGCTATAAGCATGAAGTGTCCATTTCAGTTGGAAGATGCTTTTCCTTATACCACTGCAAGATTTGATGCACGTGCTCCACTTTAAAGAACGACATTGATATTAACTCAGTTACAGCTTGTACATCAGGTGTGAAAACAGATTAAAACACCTTCTTCCCATGGACTATTAAAAAGTGTTTCCCCAGTTCTCCAAGATTATACGTTGTCCTATAGATTTCTTAAAGATTTCCTTATTGTGCTACAATTAATCAAACATAGAATCATAGAATCATAGAATAGTTTGGGTTGGAAGGGACTTTAAAGCTCATCCAGTCCCAACCCCCCTGCCATCAGCAGGGACACCTTCCACTAGACCAGGTTGCTCAAAGCCTCATCCAGCCTGGCCTTCAACACTTCCAGGGATGGGGCATCCACAACTTCCTTGGGCAACCTGTTCCAGTGTCTCACCACCCTCACAGTGAAGAACTTCTTCCTAATATCTAATCTAAACCTCCCCTCTTTCAGTTTAAACCCATTTCCCCTTGTTCTGTCATTAACTGCCCTTAGGAAAAGTCCTTCCCCAGCTTTCTTGTAGCCCCTTCAGGTACTGGGCGGCATCCCTGATGGCATATCAGAAGAGAACTTTACCATGGCATGTTTTGTTTGGAGTAGCATACTCGTAAGGCTTCAGTAAAAGCCGAAGGAAATGACAACATAAACTTTTGATTAGATTCTTATCAAAGCATCTTATCCATAAATACCTCTGCATTATTTTCTGCATGTAATGCAGCTTTTATATCGAAACGGGGTGGGGGAAGGAATAGTATTCAACAAACAGCAACCAGAAGCTGACAGACAGTTCAATCAGAACTTGAATGAGCTGTAACCACTTTATTCTTTCTTTGAACTCTGCTGGATCTTTCCACTCCCTTTCACGCTGTATGCATTGCCAAATGTTAGTCCCAGAATTTTGTTGTCAGGCTGACTTGTTAGGAAGCACAGTCAGTGGAAGACCCTCTAGTCAAGAACCATCACTGGAATTAACCTACTAACTAATCCCAAAGTTAGATGGCAGAATGGGCCAATTTTTATATAATTCAAATGTGTGGATATAAACAGGAAAGTAAAAATCAATATGTCATTAGGTGGAATTGAGATTGCAAGTAGAACTAGTAGTCTGATTGGTTTTGTTAGATCACAACTAGTTCAGAAGGAAAAAATTCTATACCAAAGTGAACACACTCAGAAGTGCAGCACCTTCGAACGAGCCATTGCCCTGTTTGGAGAAACAAAGTATGAATTGTGGAGCAAGACAGCAACATTTTCTCGCTGCAGTACTTCAGAGGTGAGCATTACTGCTGACAGTAGGAGAGCAAGTACAGATTATTATCTTTGTAGTAATGGAAGGAATTACATTCATAGCAAGAAGTTTGGGAATTCAGAAGAATAATATTCTTGGCTTAATTTTTTATAGTGACAAAAGAAAAAAAAGGAAGAAATAGCCCTAGGAACAAAGATCCTGGTTCTCTCCGAAAAGATTTGAGTCAGGTTATGGTCATTTTGAGTCAGTTATCTAAGAACACCGGAGGGACAATGATTATGGGGATGAAAGGTACACTATTATACTGTTTATATGATCTGTCTTCTAATTATCTATATTGAATTCTGGAGGTAATTTTCTGAAAGATGATGCTTACTTATTTGAACAAATTTAAGAAGTCCTAAACTGCTTTCAGGCAGCTGAGATCACAACGCTATTGGATATTAGAGTGCAGTGGAGTCTCCATTGCTGTACTTATCTGAAACCCTATTTTAAAATGTCCAACACAACCATGTACCACTCTGAGAATGGAGCCCCCCTCAAAGGAAAATCCTTGCTACTGAGTCATATAACAGGAGGTCTAACACCCCTCCTGGAAAGAGCTGGCAGCTACTGCCTCTGGACTCCTAACAGTCTGTTTGCTAATGTAAAGCTAAGCTAAGAGAATCAAACAGCAAATTAATTTGTGAATAAAAATTCCTTCTCTCTATTTTTATCTGCTGTTTTTTGTAACTTGAATGCAGTTTTTGTAAACTTTGGGCAATTTATTTCAGAAGCCACTGTAAAAATCTTTTATCTATGATAGATCTGTTGAGGAAAATATTTCAGTAGTTGGAGGTCTATCTTGTTCTTTTCATTTTTGGAAAGCTGATTTTTGTTTTAACGCTATTATTAACTCTGCATCTTGTTTAACAAGCTCTTCTAAACTAGCATTAGAAAACAGATTTGTTCATTTGCTTGTTCTGGAAAGTGAAAAAATACTTCAGATGTTGACAGATGACACTTCTAGTTAAAAGAACATATTGGGATGAACCCAAGTCAATGGCAGATTAGAAGAGTGAAAATATCTATTCCCTTTCATTACATATTGTTATTACCAGCGCGTTAACAAAAGGGAAGCAAGTCCTAACTGGCCAATAATATCCTTTAGATAACTCAGCCTGTATCTCTCATCCCTGTTTTCCATATGCAGAAATGGAATGTCGGTTGTTACTCTCAGTAAAAAGATTGTACACCAGATGTAAAATAGACTAGATGACGTGAATAAATACAACGGGGAAATGCAGAATCTCCAACACATGTTGCAATCAGTGCCACAGAAGGGCTCCTATGGAAGCTGCATCCAGAGCAGCGTGGGCAGCAGGTCAAGAGAGGTGATTCTCCCCCTCTACTCTGCTCTCGTAAGGCCCCACCTGCAGTGCTGTGTCCAGTTCTAGGGCCCCCATCACAAGAGAGACCTGGAGCAGCTGGAACAAGTCCAGAGGAGGTCACCAGGATGATACGAGGGCTGGAGCAGCTCTGCTGTGAGGACAGGCTGAGAGAGTTGGGGCTGTTCAGCCTGGAGAAGAGAAGGCTCCAGGGAGACCTTCTAGTGGCCTCCCAGTACCTGAAGGGGCTCCAGGAAGGCTGGGGAGGGACTTTTCATAAGGGCAGTTAATGACAAAACAAGGGGAAATGGGTTTAAGCTGAAAGAGGGGAGGTTTAGATTAGATATTAGGAAGAAGTTCTTCACTGTGAGGGTGGTGAGACACTGGAACAGGTTGCCCAAGGAAGTTGTGGATGCCCCCTCCCTGGAAGTGTTGAAGGCCAGGCTGGATGAGGCTTTGAGCAACCTGGTCTAGCGGAAGGTGTCCCTGCTGATGGCAGGGGGGTTGGGACTGGATGAGCTTTAAGGTCCCTTCCAACCCAAACCATTCTGGGATTCTATGAAGTAGCAGTAGCATGCAATGGGGTTACAGCACCCAACAGGTAACCCCACCAGCCGCCAGCCTGGCAGAACTTGGAGGTGCTACAACAGTTGGCTTCAGCTCCTCATCACAGTGCGTCTTGCATGAAACTCCTTGCTTGTTTTGCTCATGATTTTGCAGCCAGACTGAGAATGCAGATCAATCCTACTCTAAAAGAAGAGGCTGGAGTACATGGCCTCCTGAGGTCCCTTGCGTTACCAGTTGTCTGTGGATCTGCAAAGGTGAAAATTGACTTTTGCTCTGTGACACTGCTTGAGGTTTTTATTTATTTATTTAAAGATAGCTTCATGTCATCCTCATAAAGCAAAAGTGAAATGCTATTTCTGGGAAAGGAACTCATTGGTGAGGGAGGGGAGGGTCTTTCTTCCCTTTAAGTTACAAAGTCAGATTTCTAATTGACAATGGGAACAGCTGAAGGTTTTAGTTTCACTAAGCTGGTTTTACCTAGGAAAGCTGCAGCTGTCATGTGGTTAAGGTTTTAGACGCAGGTAAACAACACCCACTCTCACAAATATCTATTAATATTCCAGTAACAGCACCAGTAGATGGTGCTCAAGAATACAAACCACAGCTCAGGTGACCTGTAGCACTGATACAACCTGGGCACCATAAATGGCTTCCTCTGACACCTTTTTCCATGAAGGCCAATAGAACTGTACAGTCATTGTTGCACCAGTATTAGAGTAGACAAAAGTTTGGTCAGTAGCCCATCCTCACCATTAACACTCTCCAGAGCAGCAGGTTCACACCTGGGAGCACCTCCTACTACCCAGGTCATGGTGCTGTCTGCCTAGGTCAGACATGGGTCTCAGTTGAGAACTAACTAGATCAGGATTATTGAAACAAATAAAGTGGCAACTATTGCAAACTACTAAAACAAAGTGCCACCAAAAGAGCAGTTTGGGTGGAGGTGGAGCTGCAGGCAAAGTGCATACAGAGGTGTCACTAAAAGGCAAGCACAACTCATCACACTTCATCTGTTGCACAGGATGAATTCAGGTGTGAAGTCGGTACATTTCCGGCCCATCTCTCATGAGCAACATTAGAAAAACTCCTCCAACAAGAAGCAAGAACCATCAGCACGCTGGTGTCAAGAGCTCCAACATAAACAAGTGGTAAACCTGCCTACTTAAAACTGATTCCCATCAAGTACTCCTCAACTTGCAACAGAAGCAGTTGCCTCCAAAAGAATAAGACTCGGGACCAGACTGTATAACTTTGTGTATTTTTACAGTGAGAAGAAAAAATTTCATTTCTTAAGTAAAGTTTTTCAATAGTGTGTCTGGCTGACATCAAGAATGACTGAAAATGCTCTGCAGTTCATCCCTGTCATCAATCTAGCACAGCAAAATGGTTCTTCTTCTTGGGAATACTGATTAAGGTCTTTGCCCAGGAATTGATATAATCTTTTCATGTTTTTAATCTAGAGATTTATTTTTGAAATCCCATTCCAGAGTCCTTGATACAACGCTCAAACTTTACTGAAGTCAACAACTTGAAATACCTGCATCTCTTCTATCCCAGCATTTATAGGTTGTTACAAACTGACACATTCAGTTGATTAAGTCAGTTCTTACGACATCTAGCCTGTAAAAGTCGTGTACAGGTTCCTTCTGTGTGCATTTCTTCACAGCAGGCTTCGAGACACTTCTTGTATGTTCAACATCTCCCGTCATTCAGGATTTCTTTTTTTAAGCAATGAAATATCTGCCACCATGTCATCAGTTTACGTGTAAATTGTGGAGTCTGACTATGCATCAACTAGGTCCAGTGTTCTTCTACTTGAAATCTTCTAATATTTTTGCAGAAAGAATATTTCACTGGTAGCATTTCATCTTGAAACAAAGCATTTGGTAAGATGGCAAGAGATCAGAAAAAATGTTTTCTTTCTATCAACAAGAAAACTTGCAGTCTGAAACCTTGTACTGCTTCCTAGTGACCTTCCCCATAGAGCACACAGGCAAATAGCTAGGAGGCAGGGTTTCTCCCATCAGACCACCTTGTTTCACTTCAGTTCTCAAAAAGTAATGGCTATATATTAAAAAAATAAATTCAAGGACACTAAATAGGATTTTTAAATTTATATATATATTTTTTTAGCTTCTACTCATTCGCACCTTACAAGGTAGGAACTTCTCTCTCTGAATTATATGGGTAATACTTATTTTTTTTGTTAACTCATTGAATGCCAGCTATAAAACTGCCTCAAACTAAAGAATGGTGAACCAAAAGCCAGGCATGATTAAGGAATCTGATGAGGGGAAAAGGAGAATGGAAAGAAGTGAGACACAGAGAAACCTGCAATCATCAGTAGGATGGATTTTCTTCCCTTTTTGACAGGGATAGAGTTACCAAACCTATTATTACGTGGCCTAATTACATATCTCTGCAATAGATGACTCAGTTAAGGAGAAATATCTACTGACTGGGAAACATCACTAATTGTTCCTTTTTTGTTGGCATACTATCTGATTGGAGTAATTATAGAGCTGCTTCCCCATTCTCTTTTGCTCTGAGGATTCTAAGGACATATTTCTTCACAGATTGCATAGAATTTAGCATCTCGAGTCTCTTGATTTTGGCTTTTATGTTCCTCTTTCCTACCTTTTCTTCACTTGGACAGAATATTGCCTCTATTACTGCATATGAGGAATCCTATTGCACCAGTTTCAGCATCCCCTCATGTTACGCACTGTACATGCTACAAAAAGTCCTTGCTTTCCATCATTATGAAATTCTTCCAGTAATTTTATAAAAGCTTTTTATTTCCAGAATTATCACATGTAGCAAAAAGGAAAAAAAAAAGTTTAGACCTATTAAGTGTCATATCTCTCTAATATAAGTAGTTATACATATATCTTTAATATAAGCAGTTAGCTAATTGGCTTTGATACACTGAAATAGTTTTAACTGCCTGGGAGGTGTCTATCTATGGTCTGTCAGCAAGTCATGTAACAAGAATCTGCAACCATAGCTATTGCCATAGCACACACATTAAGTCAGGACACACACATCAACACAAAAGCTAGAGCACAAAATCTAACCAGGAGCACACAGTCATATAATAAAGCCCTTTAACAGGCAGAACTTACAGATTTTGATTGATTCTTGCACTGTGCCCAACAGCCCATATTTGCCTTTCAAACAGAACTTACAGAAAAACATTGCACCATGGTGGAAAGATCCAGCAGCACTGAAGACCTGCAAGCCCTTTTGATAAGCCTTTCCTACCTAACTTAAAACAGTTTGACATCCACCATTTATTGCCACCTTGAATTAAGATAAATTAAATCTCCTGGCATATGAACTTCTCCAGCTGCAGTGCTTCTCACCCTGACTTTGCATGGATCATTTTATTCCAACTACAGACATTGATCTTCATTAAGACTCTTCAGGTCAAATCCTCTGCTCTCCTGTCGTGTTTTTGGCTTTTCCTTCTAAAGGAATCAAAATAGCAAGGAAAAGTTTTATGCCAAACTTCCGGGTTTTGCTGTATAAATGAATCAGAGTTAAAATCTCCAGCACTTTTGGGAGATTGTAATCTGCTGATTCAACATGTATCTCTGGAAGCCCCCATTCCTCTAAACAATCAGATGCTTTGAGGGCAAGTAATCAAAGTTCACTTTTACTGGCAGCAGAGTTCATTTATTCCATGAAAAATCACCATGAGAAGCCAACATTCAGAAGTCCCTCTGTCTTCCCCCCTATCCTGTACCATGGGCTTTATAATGGATTAAAAGAAAAACCTTCATCACATTCACTATGCCCGTCCTATACAAAGTTTCACCTTGCTTGGATGATAAAGAAAAGAAATTTAAGAGCTTGGTTTTAATAAACAGACCTTAAAACTAGATCCAAAACCCAGTCCAATCAGGGGGAAGATTTCTTATACCACACACAGGTTGTGGCCAAGCCTTAAGTCTGGGACAATATTGTTTATTTACTGGACCTATCTCCTGTTTAAGAAATGCTGCAATTTTTCCAAGCACCTACATAACATGACGATATGAAGTTCCTTTATGAAGATGTGTATCTTTGGAGTAATGAATTTATCACATGATGGAACTGTTGCCCTGGTTACCACAGAAATTATTCAATAACAGAGCAAATTGGTATGTAAACAGTAACACTTATCTAACCTATTGGCACAAAAATAACTGCTGACAAGTGCATTCCACACACCCCAAAGGCCCTGTCCAGCTCAAACATACTTCCTTTTTCAGATTTCTCCTTTATTCAGATCCTGTTCCTTATTTCAGTGAAGTACTTCTCAGCATCCTAAAAGACCCTGATAACACCAACATCAATAGTATTCAGCTGCTAAAGGCATCTTTTCCTTTGGACTTGGTTTGAATGCCATCCAGACATCAAACACATGGAAATAATGTCCAAGTACTGCATCCCCTATCAATCTGATGTCAACAGCAGGCTACTCCTTATCAGATTAAATGCTAAACTGAGAAGACGATTGCTCAGAAGGTCAAATAACCTCAGCTTATTGCCCCTCTTGGCTGGCATTTTTAATAAAGAATTCCTGGTGTTGAAAACAATGGTCAACAGAAACACAAATTCCTTTCCTCCCCCAGATAAGACTGGAAGAGCCTCTACATTAGAGGTTGGAGCTTGTGTTCATAGAACTTAATATGGTCCCACTATGTTCAGTGAGGTAACAGTCACCACAGGAAATAAGTATGTTCAGCTGTGAATGCTTGAAACAAACTTTCATGGAATACATTAAACAAAGAAGCAACCTCGTAGTTTAACACCCATCTTTTTCCACTGTGCAAACACTGGTGACTGCTTCTAGCACTCTACTCACTGAGCTGCTGAGCAGCCTTTTTCACCCAGTGCTGAGGGTATGCACACCTTGTTATTTCTTCTTTAATTACATGGAATTTTTAAAAACTGTATGCAAAAGCATGGCCAATCACTGCCCTGGTAACTATCACATGCATTACAGGGTGCTTTTTACCTTTAAGATTTCCTGTCCTTTCAGTGGAATTTATAAGCTTTCTTTTTAAGAAGTTATTTCTAAAAACAATTCCAATTTTTTTGGTGTGTGCTGAGCTTCAACAAGACTGTATAGTTTCATACAGAAGCCTCTCTCAACTGCTCAAACAGTGCTACATTAACAGAGTACTATACTTAAATTTGTCATTAATGGACTCTAAAAGACAAAGTTTTCCTCAAAATTGTACTCATCTGAGTACCTCGTTACTCTCCAACTCAGTCCCTTCCGAGGATGTTGCTTCTACACTTCCTTCTAGGAAGATTACCTCCTTTTGTCCATTTCTCCATAAGAATTTATCTGTGTAGGAACTAGTTTTATATAAAGAGCCAGAGAAGATAAGCCATTAACATCATGCTATGTTCTGTGATGACTGTACTGACCTGTGTAAGGCAGGTGTAGCCCCAGCTACTGGGAATGGGAAGGGACAATCTAGTCTCATGAACATGACACGACGTACCATGCCAGCCAAAGCTAAAAGCTGTTTCAGCTGCTCTTCTACCCCTACTCCACTGACTTGATTTACAAAACATAGAAGGTACCTTAAAAAAACCAACTTGGCAGGAGATTTATTCTAATACACAGGAACAAAGACATTGTGACATTTTCCAGTGCAAGTTCCACAGAAAAACAAAACAAAACAAAACACCCTGCGAAAAATCTAACTGCTACAGACACCTGTATATTCACCGTAGGAATTTCTGTAAATTACTTCCTTGGAACAGCCATTTCTGAGCAGTGACTTAACTACACCCACAAGCTGGGTGTACACACAGTTGAGAATGTTATCTCTGCAAAGAATCATAAAGATTGGAAAAGACCTCCAAGATCATCAAGTCCAATCATCAATCCAACACCACCATGCCCACTCAACCCTGTCCTGAAGTGCCATGTCATGTTGCGATGCACAAGATAAAATTAGGATGAAAATGTGGGCCTTGACTATGTTTTAACACCTCTGTGCCTACCTGTCTGTTGTTCTTGTTTTAAAATGAGACATTAAGAAAGTTGCTCCCTTTAATTAACCTGTTGGAGGATTTAAGAAGCACTATAACATAGCAGAGTTTATTAACCATTATCTTGTGCACATAAAAGTAACACAGTAAATTTAAAGGTGAAGCCCAAGTTCAGACAAACTAAGATGTTTATTTCAACTGGATAAATTTAGACTGATGGGGTAATGAAAGGGGCATTGACAACCACTTGTGAGCTCCTTTAACATATCTATTTTCAGGAAATGTAACATCTGGTGTATACCACATCCATTATCCTATCTGTCCAACTTAAGTGCACACAAATAATATATGTGCATGACTGATTTCCCTGCTGATGTCTTTATTATTACTTTGAGCAGATGAATTCTAGACCAGTCTTTTACTGTTACTTTTTGTTTTCTGCATTCCAATGTCAAATTGCTTAATTATGTGATGTTTGGTCACACTCTGCAAATGTTTCTTGCTGTCATTCTAGTGCCCAGTAGTTAGAACAACAAATAGAAAACCAAGACAAAGTGCAGAAACAAGAATTATTTCAGTTCAAAACTCTCTCAGTTCATAACCACACTACTTACAAAAACCAGAAGCAAAATCATTACTGATTTGTCAGAGACACAGTAGCTAAAACTAGAAACTGCTTCCTGTGATTACTAAGCTAAGAGCAGGAGGGCCTGTTCTGATCTCATCCCCCGACCTCTCGCTCGCCCCGGGCCCTGAACTCCTCCCCGTCGTGTCTGCCCTGGAGCCCACAATTTCGAGCTGCATTTTTGCAACTCATTTCAAAGCCATCCAAACTTGAGTAAGTGACTTCACTTGCCATAGAAGCTACTCCAGCCCAGCACGACAGACTGTTCCACTGCTGTAATATCAGCGTTAGTGAGCATAAATGCATTTACCTCAAATTTGATGTATTAAAGAGTACATGCTCCTGGAATTAGTAATAGAGAAAATAAGTCATCCTAACTCTGTCCTCATAGATCTTTTCCTGGACTGGAGAGAGAACAGTCTTATGTATAAGAACTACTGTTTTATCAAAACCAAAGGGAGGGCTTGTTTTGCTTTATGGAACTTTAGGTTTAGGGCATCTAAATTTCCATAGGCCAGTGTTTCATATGTGAGTAAAACCCTTAACATGAAGAAAATAGCCCTATGCTCATCTTGCCTTCCCCAGTCACTACATGGTTATATTTTGACAGGAAAACAGCTCTTAGAAGAAGCAACTGCTTTCAAATTTTCTGATGGAAACTGTGTTTGTCTCCAGTTTTTCAAGCTGGCAAAACTCACACTTCATAGCAACCTGTATCACAATGGAACCTGAGAGCTCTTTTACTGATTAAAATGGGAAAACAAGCACCACCACAGATATCCAATTTTCAGAGCTGGCTAACCCAGAGCAGCAGCATGCCGTCACTAAGATGCTCAGGTCCTGCCAAGGGCACCTCCAGGCTGCAAACAGCACCTCAGAGCAGCATGGGAGTTTTGCAGCCCAACTCCTCCTCTTGACAGCTTGCAGGTGACACTGAGCTGCACACCGCAAGGTGCCATCTGTTCTAGCACCACCGTGGACTCATGTGGCAGCTCCACCCTCCCAAAAAATCAAAGTTACACATTAGGGATACTACTTTAAAAGTGTCCTCAAGGCCACACACAAACTTGGAAGCCATACAATGAATATTAAATAAGTGGAAGATAAAAGATTTTAATAAGAATTGAGAGCAGTATAATTTTGAATTAGTCACAGAGTTTCTTGGTCATGGAACCAAGTGCTAGAAAAAGAACCAGGAGCCTGAGTCCCGAATGCCTATCAGACCTCTAGCATTTGCAAATAAATCTTTGGAAGCAGAGCATGGGGAGATGGGCTAAGAGCCGTGGTGAATGTACATGTGGAGCTAAGGTGCTGAAGTTCACTGCATGTGGGAGGATGTTGAAAAGCGCGGTAAGGTGATGGGGGTAAGTCATCTTTGGTGTTGATAATCTTGATGATTCACATCTTTCAGCCCTTTTTTAACTTTGCATATCTGAAAAGAATGCCCAAGAATCAACCTTTCGCTGCTTGTTTATTTCTTTATGAGCTCAAGCTGTTGTATGGAGCCCTTACTCCTGACGTTTCATTCCTGCAGCTCTACTGTAGCCTGTTGTATTGAGGCACTGACCTTGTCTCTGAAACTGCACCATGGCCTGGATGAACATACTGATTTGTCTGAAAGCAATTACTTTGCCATGTGGTTTGCCATGTGACTGCAGAAGTGGATGCCGCTATAACAGAATGGGCATTTGTGGATAGGAATAAGAAGCTGAGGTAGGGAGAAACATGACTATTTCCAAATGGATTTGGGTGTTGCCATCTTTTTGCGAATCTTCACTCCCCAGACTGTTGCTTTTTCAAGATTGAGGGTAGGAAAAGGAAAGAACATAACGGGGGGAGGAATCAAGAGCTGAGAAATTATGGATACAGAAGCTCTGCCCCTTCATTTTTATCCGAGTTTTACCACATT
>NW_010322725.1:100909-115024 GCF_000700745.2 Antrostomus carolinensis
CTGCAACCTCGGTCCAACTCTCAGCTTGCAGGAGTTCTCACCAATGCCTCCCTCTTTGTTAGTGGGAAAAGGGAATGTGCCCTCAAACAGGTGGAGAGAGACTGGAGACAGCAAGGATGCAAGCAGTGACAGAACGCTGTCTGTTGATAGATACAGGCATTACCAAGGAACCAGAGGACGCAGAAGGAGAACACTGGGCCACATGCACACAGATGCTTTAAAATTAAGACAAGGCAGAAAGTCAATACCTAACAGTGTTCCAATGGGCTGACTAAAAATACTCTGTCTTCCAAGCACTTAAGACGTGGAAGCTCAAAGTCAGGCTCATGGCAGCACAATAAAGCAGGACCATCAACCTGTGGTCTGTTCTTACTGCAGACATACTGAAAGTTACTACTTCCAAAAATCCTTCTGAAACATTCCCTTCACTTATCAGCTCGTGGGCTGAGTTACATACTCTGTTTTGCCTTTCCTGAGACAGGCTATGGAAGTCAGTCCTGAAACAAGATACACTTGATCTCACGGGGTAGGTGTGTACCTTAAACCACGTCTTTCTTTACAAGATTGAGAGAGTGAAGAAACAAGGCAGAAAAGAAAAAAGTCTATAAGTAAAGCAAGTCCTGCAGTGCTGCCCCAATTCATCCCTTCAAGCACACCTCGACATAGCAGGAGCATTGCTCATACTCTACCCTCACAAAGAGACACTTTGGAACGGGACTTAGAAGCCCTAAGGGACAGGGGTGTCACTCCTGTAGCTCTAGCAGATCGCAAAGACAAATTTACTTAACAAGAGCTAACTACAAATGGTCCACATCTCATCTGCAGGCTGGCACTACCATCCACCGCATCGGAACTGACCCAACCGAATCTGGGACTGAGAGAAGGTACCTCTCAGTACAAAAAGAGAAAACCCTTCTCAGAGCAAGAGGGAGAAAGCTCCTTCACCATCAATAACAAATGACTCCACCATGCAATATGGTACCACTAAGGAAGCATCAGAAACCTGGAACCCATGTGGACAAAATATTGGAATTGAGATTTTCAGGATGCCAAACAAAGTCTTAATCTCAGTCCTTCCTCACAAGTAGTTATTTTGATGATGCCCAAATGGAACTAGTCCAGCTGACTATGCCCTCAGGACTGGAAAGACAAGCATCACATTGCAAACTTGCCATGTACCTGAATCAACATACACTAGTTTCTCCAAAACATCGGGTCTGTGTTATCTTAACTCTTGATTTGAGGAATTTGGAAACTTCAGTGAAGAGATATTGATGTTTTGAAATATCATATAGCATAATCTTAACTTTATGAATTACTTTCATCATATCTTTAAGCCATTAAAATGGCAGTTGTGTGTGTTATATAACCAGAATAAAACTAAAGACTAGTTTGTGAAAATGGATCATCAATGTCCAGGTCACTTGGTATTCCTCAAAATGTTATTATTCATTTTAAAATAGTCCAAAAAGTGCTTTTGGAACAGTAAAATCTCTGCACAGGCGAAATGTTGTTGAAAGAAGAAGTGAAAAAATCAACATACACTGAATGTTGCAAGAAATCATGAGGACAGAAGGTTTCAAAACAGCAAACATTGTCCAAATACATAAATAAATGTATGGATATGTCATTACTCAGGCATCTAGCATAGATGCAGCACAAGCAAAAAGTCAGCTAGGATTCCCCCACCCCCTTCATTAGTAATATGCATGGAATGCCATTTTGTCTACCTGAGTGAGATGAAGGGCAGCATGTGCACAGAGGTGCTATTCTGTGAACCCAGATGCTTCAGACTCTGTGCTTCCAAACTCTACATCAAAGCCTGACCTGTGTTAAAGTACAAGTGCACTCACAACAGTCGGACTTTTCTGCTGATGCAACATCCCCCATTTCCTTACTTGATCTGGAAGCCAAAACAAACGTGGAGGATGAACATTAATATTTCAAGACTCACACAGACACGCAAAAACACACCAAATGAGCATGTTGAACACTGCTCTCAAGGAACCATTCTACTCTCTCCCACCCCCAATCACTCTTGCCATATGAAGTTGCTATGGTGATGATAATTATTCTTGATCAGCAGGATACAGTAATTATTGCAATAAAAATCACGTAAAGCTTGTCACTACATGTGTGAGACAGGGATTGTCTCTTCAATTACGTACCCTTCTCTGCCCTCCCCCACCTCTTAAGGTAAGGTGGTGGGTGTTGGGGTTTTTGTTGCAATTATGTAGTAAAAGATATGAAATTAAATTATTTCTTGCTAATATCAGCTTTGCAAGAGATGATTGGCAGTTGCTTGCAGCTGTTTGGATGATTCCAATAGAGCAGTCTCTGATCATTTCCACAACAAAGGAGGTAAACAGGATTTGATTTGAGAGAACTTATTGCAAAAATTAAATGGCTTACTATTTCAAAACACAATCTGAAATGTTTTACACAGTGTCCTAAAGGTTTGCAGCCAGGGAAGTCCTCCCTTCTCCTCTCTGATGCGTGGTTCATGGATACAGTATCTTAAACTCGACAAGAGTCCCTGAACTTCCAGCTCCCACACTGGCTGCAGTTTCCTGCTGGGTGTCCCCATACCTCCAGCTCCCACACTGGCTGCAGGTTCCTGCTGGATGTGCTGGCAGTCAGGATGGTGCCAATACAGCAGAAACCCTGGTTCTAGAGTAGCACAAGGGATCCAAACTTAACAGCAGCTTCTCTTACCTGAGCAGCTCTACAGCAACTTCCCCTAAGACTTGTTTACCCTCTTTGTCATTTTAATTGGTAGACCTTCATTTTCAAAGTAGTTGCAAAAATTATATGATTGATGGAGAGAGTAACATGATATCAATATTCTGAGGACATCCATCATGAATACTAATCTTATATATAACTGTACAATGAAGCCTTTCTAGAAATCAATCTTCTCTTTTGTGTGCCTAAGTGCACATGAAATGTTAACATCTACATTTATACAAAACCACTTTGCTTTAGGATACCTGTTTATGTTGAGCTGGAATAACCACTGATGGGCTGAGTCATTCTTGACGAGCTTTTGGGTATTTGATGCTTTGGATATCGCTTACAAGCTGTGTCAGACATACTGCCCAAATGTTTCCATCTCCCTTGAGACCACAAACTGCGTCCCTTTTATTACCCATGGATCAGGCAGAATCTATCTAAATTGCATTTTACAAGATCTTGTTTCATCTCTACATTTTGTAACTACTTCAAAAGAAGGAGAGGGAAAACAATATCACACAATATTTTCAGAAGGTCGGACGTTGGACAATAGCACAGCAGAAATCAATCAGCATTTCAGTAATGGAAACGTTTTAAAGAGCAGAAAAAGTTGTTTATGTCAGTGTAAGATCTGCTACAGGTTTTTAAACACTGCCTTAGGAAGGTAACCATGGTTTTTTTAGTACCTGTATGACACAATCTTTTGTTATACTTCTATATGACATAATGTTCTGTAGTCATTAATATGGGACTAATCTTACAGGCATCTCCTCTGCTCTCAATGGAATGGGAGTGGGGCCAGACTCTTAAGCATGCAAAAATCCAAGAAAAAGATTTATCTGTCTATCAGCATGTATTCATTACACTAAAATTATTATTTGCTCACTATCAGCATAACCAGCACTTCACAATGTACAGAAATTCAACAGCCTCTATCAAATAGGCATGGTAGGTTTAGGGAAAAACCAAGAATTCTTCCTCCCTTGAACTAAGTCAAGGCTGAGAAGCTTGCAGTCTAGGGTCTGTACAGGGGATGCAATTATATTTTTTCCCATATTATAGG
Source organism: Antrostomus carolinensis (assembly GCF_000700745.2). NCBI lineage: Eukaryota > Metazoa > Chordata > Aves > Caprimulgiformes > Caprimulgidae > Antrostomus > Antrostomus carolinensis. The sequence goes on from NW_010322725.1 coordinate 104,706, forward strand.
AGGTAACAGAAAAAGAAGTTGGTAAATTGCCTGACAAATGCTTTTGACGGGCGTCTTTGGTTCGTGCACTTGGCCAGTTGCAATTTTAATGTATGATAATTTCCTGTCTCTCTCAAAGCAATGTAATCTGGCATTTTAGATGAGGATCCTGGAACCAGGATTCATGGTTGTCTGCCCACTTACCATGAGTTTTCTCTATCACCTTGACCGTACCACTCAGGCTTAAAGTTAAAATCCAATAATTTGAAGGTTTTCAATTTTTGGAGGCTTTGACAAGACCCCAGAACCCAGCACTGACACCCAACTGTCAAGTGAAACAATGTCTATGTCCTCCTTGACAGGTCACACATCTTAAACAAACCACCCAAATGTTTCAAAAATACTTTGGAATCACTTATTCCACAAGATATCACAGCACAAATTCAGCATCATGTGAACCAAGAGGTGCTTGTCTTTTGGGCAGGCTGACCAGCAGGAACTTCTGCTGCATCTTCAAATGACATTTCTCAATTAATGACCTAAATCTAAACTCGTACATACGGCATGTTTCCAAAATGAAGCCAAATACCACCTCCAGCTGAAGCCTTTCCATCATTTTCCTGTTTGTTGCTGGCTCAAGTTACACTCTGGATGTTCTCTTTTCTGATAGTCTAGTTTAAGAAAAACAATGTTTTTCTTGTCAAAGACATCTGTGTATCTTTTGCACACACACACACACATGCAAATACCCCACACACTCACACACATACCCCAGGACTGGCTGGTCAGTTAATTAACAGCTGCTTGGCTAACGTGTTGGGGATTTTTTTGTTTGTTTTTTTTTCCCTTCCCTTAGCACACCTTATTTTCTAAATTTTCCTGCCAGCACACCATACAGAAGGTGATCAGTGTTTTCCTTTCTATGTGAAGTATGCAGACCTCTCTGCCCCAACAAGACAATGTTTCACTTGTTCACCTCCCGAAAGGGATGGCTGGAAGATGCACCAGCCTTCCGCGAGGAGATCAAAGAGCTGCTGAGACATGCTGGTCAAGTATTTCCCTTTCATCTGAATATATTGTTTGTGACCGTATGCCGTTCTTAAAGGGTAAAGAAGGTTTCTAATCATTGCAGGAAGAGCACTCGGAGATGACAGCATGAAAATAGGAAAGATTAAGAATCACTTACAAGCAGGCTGCTATATGGGAATAGCAGGTTACATATTTGGAGTAAACGGGATGTAGGCTGGAGCAGCAACAAAAAATTAGAAATTCATGGAGCATAAGAGAAATAATCGTTAAGCATTGATACTTTACCATGTTACGGAGGTTGCTTTATTCCCAGAATAACTTTTATACTATTAGATATGCAATTTGTTTTGCATTTCCAAGAATGAACGCTGCACCAGAATAAAAAGTACTTAAATTATTTGCAGTACAATTTTACAGAACCAGAGAATCAACAAATTCATAAAATGGTGCAAGAAAATTCACCTGTGTTCTGATAAGTCATATTACAGCAAAATTGCAAATAAGACAGAACTTTCTAAACTGCAAAAAAAACAGAACACAGAATTTAATGTTTTTTTTCTAGTACAGCTCTTCTTTCAGTTCAGCAATTCAATTTTAAAACACTGAACTGAAATTTATCCAAATTTCACTTTGTTGCTAAATCACATCTCTAAGCAGGGCAAACTCCATCTACAACTCATTTGCTTTAAGGATGTGTCCTTTATCCCTAGAAGGGATCAAAGAAGATATCTGTAATTAAAACAATCAATGGAATAAAGATTTTTTTATTATTATTATTATTATTTATTTCTAATTTCCTACACTGTGGCAGTGCTGAAGGAACAACCAGCGAGGAGCAGCCACCTAGTCAGAGCTTGGTAAGACTACCAGCAATGGGTTCTCACTGTGGCAGGGCTGGAGCACACGGCAAAGTGCGGGAGCAAGCCCCAGCAGAGCTTGTGGCAGCCCAAGGATGCAGAGCCTGAACCAAGCCCTGTCACCTCAGCACCCAGCAGGTCAGCCATCGCTGAGGGGTGTGACATCACCAGCTATCTGGACTGAAATATGTTTGACCTCCAAGAATTCCAGCTCATTCAAATCCATCGAGTGGTTCAAGTGCAACAAATGTACTGAATGAGGGCTGAGAGCCAGGCTGCTGCATGCCTGACCTCTCCAGAAAGGGAAGAGGTGAAATGCTTGTGGTTTCACAGGTCCCCTGAGGCCAACCCTCTCCCATCATGCCAGTAGCCTGGAGCTAGGTGCTTCTCTAGATGCCTGCTGGTAGTGAAGTTCTACAGAGAATAATCAGTGAAACGTGCTAAATCTCCAAAAGCAGATGGACCTGCTGTGTGGAGATGAGCTGCATCATATTTGTATCCTGCCCTCTTTTAAGAGTAATATTTTCACTAAAAGAAAATGAAAATAACCAGTATTAAGTGCAAGTATCTCCTGTATAAATATTTATCTAAGGAAGAAAAAGTGTCCTTGTGGGCAGCCACAGGTGCACAGACAAACACTCAACACCAGATTCCATAAAATAGCCCTTGGACAAAAAGCTGAGCAGTGTTTGGACAGATGGCTAGTTTTTCTGTAAGTGCTTCATTTTACTTCTATTGTTTTTTTCAGGGCAGGGTGCTGTACTGGAAAAAAAAATAATCTATAGCACCCTTTTCATTTAGTACTTCCCATGAATTATACAAACAAGAGCTTACCACAGTCTGCGAATAAACTCAAAGTCCGCAAGGTCACGTAAAACATCCAAGGCACACGCCCTTTCACAGAACATATATAGCACCGAGGACAAGCTGTGGGAGTCCTGCTTGCAAAGAGGCAACTAGGAAAGCTGAAAGCCTCCAGGGTCCAAAACTGAAAGACTAAAGAGTCCGATAAAAACAGTGAGAGGCATTAAAAAAAAAAATAGTGTCAGTGAAATCTGAAATAGAGGAAAAAATTCTTTCAACTCTTGTAGCTAGCTGAGGCAAGTTCCTTGGTATTTCTTCACTGGGAAGATTCTTCCCTTTGGCTATAGAGCTACTCATGCCTACAAGAGAGGAGAAAGCTGATAACTAGGATTAGGTGAACTGGTTTAGATAAAGAACTGACTTGAACCTCTGCCCAAGGTTTGAACCCAAGGCTTGCTTTGAAAACCAACATTAGGAGGTAGTTTTTCTCCTTTTTTCTTGCACCCCCTTCTCCAAAACCTGTTCTTTTCTATTCCTGGTGAAGCCAGATGATGTGCTAGGATCCTGCAACTCAAAGAATATTTTTCTTAAATTTGACAGTCCTCTAAATCCTGTAGCTCCTTTGCAGCTCCCAGTTGTCAAGATTTGAGAGACTAGGCTGAGAGCAGAGCTCAGCCATGTTACTTGGAATTGCTGGTGCCAAATCACAATGACACTTCCATCTCATCTGCTGCTGCTTCTGTAGCCAGCTAGCGAGACTTCAGATTTATCACCAAGGAACCTTTGGGTAATATTACTACGAAATATAAAAAGTAGGAAGAAAATAAAGGTTTTCAAAATGTATTAAGGAGGAGACCAAGTAATATCAGATAAGAAGCTGTTTTGACATCAGCTGCTCTGTGTGTACACCCGCACACCACCGCTGCTCTTGCTGTCTCTGGGCAGCACGCTGTGACAAGGGAGCCAGCGAAGGGATGAATTTCTCCTGTTGCCAGCCCTAGGCTTTGGTTTTTGGTTTTTTTTTTTTACTCTCTCCTTCCAGTATTCCATGCAAGCTGCCCACCCTTTAAGAAGCAAAATGTTTATAGCCATGAAAAGTCCAACTATCACCAGTTTTGTGATATAAAAGCATATGCTCTTGGCAAAGTGACAGTGACAGATTTTTCAGTACTTGAGCCACATAATCGTTCTCAGAATAACAAGAACATTTGTAGGGATATTTTTCTCCCAATGATTTTGAAAAGTATCATATTGCTGCTGTGAATCTGTTCTCTCAGTTAACGCAGTGCCATCAACAGACAAAGTGGGTCTGTCTCTCCTCATGCTCCTATCCCTTTCTGGCTGTACTTTGTCACACCACAACTCCATGTAGCACAATATTCAGCCTCTGACAGTAGCCAGGAGCAGGTGTTAAGTGGTTTCAGGAGGGGATGTACTAGGAACAAACAATTAGTTTAAGATGGTTATCTAATAGATCTTCCTCTCTGGAACTCACATTTTTGTGATGCTCTGTGTCAAGTGTCATCTATATTGCCCTGTAGAAACTCCCCAAAGTGGACACACCATTCAGGAGTTTATCAGCTGTCTATTTCAACTCTGCTCCCAACCTTCCCAAGACACATGACCTGGCTGTTAGAAATCTATTGTTGTATCTTGATCATCTCAGATTTTCTATATTGCAAGCAAGTCCATTGAACAGGCTCCCCAGCCTTCTGCTGCTCCTTATCCCTCTGGCCAGACAGGACAGGACACAGGCAGTACCACTGGTTTGGGTGGATTCACCCTTTTTGCTTGCAGCCAAACACAGCCTGCTCTATCACCCTCCCCTCCCCTTGCCCAGGGAGTTGGGGGGAGAATTGGAAGGAAAAGGGCAAGGAAACTCATAGGTTGAGATAAAAACTATTTACTAATTAAAATAAAATGATAATGATAACAACAGTGATAACAGAATATACAAATGAGTGATGCACAGGGCAGTTGCTCACCACCCACTGACCGATGCCCAGCCTGTCCCAGCCAGTGATCTCAGAGCTGAGACAGTCCCAAAACTGAAACCCTGGAAGAGCGAGAGCCTGAGCGATCCCCAAGAGAATCCCCCTGATTTCTGGTCAGCCCTGGTTGATATACTGACATGACATGATATGATCTGGAATATTTCACTGGCACATCCAAATTCTGGTATTGGGTTTTGCTGTTCACTGCGCTTCTCCCTCCCAGTCCTGATGCAGCTGTGAACCAGCCAAACACAGTGGCCTTGAACTCCAGCAGCAACTAATGACATCAGTCCCTGATCAACATTCTTCTCATAACAAGTCTTACACTGACCCTAAACCACAGGTATTCTAACTACTAAAAAGAAAATTAACTCTGTCCTAGCAAAACCAGGACAACCACCATGCAACTAAAGGAGGGTTGTAGGGTAAGAAGCGCAGCAGCTGTTAGAGCTACCTGCATAAGTGATCGAGTTGATGGGAGCCATGAAGAGTCATGAGTGAGGATGTCATCGTGAATGCTAAACATTTTCCCAGGATAAAAGAAATAGTAAGAGCCCATTAAATGGGAAACTGGTAATAGTGTGTGCTGATTTTCAAAGGTTTACATCTCTGTTCTCCACCTTGGCTCAGAGTCATTATGGTAAAATTATGTTTTATGGTTTCTTGAAAGGTATTTGGTGACATGTGACATTTGGTGACAAGCACTGGCAAAGAAACAATCCATTAACAGGCAAACTCATTTTCAATAGAATTTTGTCTAGCATCTACAGGAAAACAGGAGCCCCCTCACCCTAACATTGCTTTATCTGTAAAAAACACCTTGCAAGTAAACGGAAAAGCCACTGCATTTGAATCATAGAATCGCTTGGTTGGAAAAGACCTTTCAGACCATCAAATCCACTCGTACCTGTCCACCACTAAACCATACCTCTGAGCACCTCATCTACCTGTCTTTTAAACACCTCCAGGGATGGTGACTCAACCACCTTCCTAGGCAGCCTGTTCCAGTGCCTGAGGACCCTTTCAGTGAATAAGTATTTCCTGACATCCAATCTGGGCCTCCCTTGGCGCAATTTGAGGCCATTTCCTCTTGTCCTGTCACTGGTTACCTGGGAGAAAAGACACAAACCCACCTCTCTCCACCCTCCTCCAAGGGACTTGGACAGAGCCAGAAGGTCTCCCCTCAGCCTCCTTTTCTCCAGCCTCAACAGCCCCAGTTCCCTCAGCCACAAGGGAACTCAGCACACTTGTGCTCCAGACCCTTCCCCAGCTTCGTTGCCCTTCTCTGGACACGCTCCAGCACCTCCATGTCCTTCTTGTAATGAGGGGCCAAAAACTGGCCACAGTATTTAAGGTTTCCCTTCCAATTCACCTGGTTTTCTTTGGCTACTTTATAATGAGTGCTATTAGCAAGACAGAGCTGCTTCTTTCAAAAGCTTTGGGAGTGCAAGAAGTTCAGCACCAATGCAAGAAGAGGGATTCCTTAAAAACATTTCTAACATGTCCACTAATTTTGAAATATGAAGATTAAAGATGGGTGAATGTTAAATAAATGTGGGTAGGAAAAAGATACAATTGGAAGCCCTCTGCATGGTAAAGCATGCCTCTGGAAAATGTACTGTCTGCTCATCTTGCAAAGATTAAGGAACCAAATAGGAGTGGAACATGGTGTGGACAGGACTTTGTTTGGCCACCTAAAGTCTCCACAAGCACTTTAGATACTTTGCAGATGAACAAACCAGCCCAGTAACATGGGAGTAGGAAAGCTGGCCCTATATCACGGGCACGCTGAGCTTCGTGTCAGCTTTGGAAGCACTCTGCAGCTCGCAGGTTGTACTGTTGCTCTTTCAATGCTCTAAACCCTAAAACCCCAGAAGAGGTTCTGGTATTCAAAGATCCTTAAATCATAAGGTCATGATGATAAGTTTCATCCAAAAATTTAAAGTAATCTGACATTTTTAGGGGCTTCTGTAGCCACAACATTCTCTGAACTGTATGTAGACTACATATCAATGTAATGCATGAAGCTATTGCACGTTTGAAAGCTTTCTTGAAAGCATTTAATCAAATAGTTAGTGCAACCAGTGCCGTGGCCTCCAAACCCACGTGCTGAGTGCAGCTTAAGAATACTGCCTTCTAAAGATGCACTGTGTGAATTTTGAGAAGAGAAAAAACTTATTCAGTAGGTGAACACAGACTTAGAAAAATCTATAACGATGCCAGTCAGGCATCAAATATCTATTTGCAGATAGTTTCTTTTCTAAAGCCAAGTGGAGGGTAAGAATAATAATAATAAAAAAGAATCCTTAAATGAAGTAGCTATTCCTGCTCAATTATTCTTTAAATATTTAGTCAGTTTAGGAGAAAGGCAAGGTCAAAATGCAGAATAATCGATATAAGCTTAAATTTTATCTGCCTTTTCCTATTTCTCTTCCAAAATATCAGATGATGACGAAATATGGTTTAAAAATGAGCGTACTTAATGGAGTCTCAAGCGAACAACAAACAGCTGAAACACACTCTTCAGCTCATCTTTTAAAATGCAACTAATGTGTAATCCTAGTAGCACTTAGCATACATTTGAATATGAAAAGACTTCAGGCTAGAGGTGCTAATAAGAACACCCCACACTTCAGATTTCAACAGACATGGCAATTTGTGTTTCAATAAGAAAAAAAAAATAATCACTGTTCAGTCTTGAGGAAAGAAATACCTTCACTCCTACACTGTAGCCATTTACAGTACTTCCACGCATCGCTAATGCAAACCATGCTTCACGAAGACAATTTAAATTGCCCTTCAAAAGGCAGAAAAAGGAACATATCATTAGCATGACACCTCTGCTCTTAAATGCATGAAAGGGTGGTTGTGCTACATAAAGTTACAGGTAGGTGGAAATGAAAAAATCCATTCTCTACTTGGTGAGAAGGAAAATGTGGAACCAGAAATGCCAGCGTGACAGACTGTCTTCTGCTTTTTCTCACTCTTGAGATCTGACAGCTTCAAATTGAAGCTACGTTATAATAAGGTTGCAATCCTTTACCTATTGGGAATGTGGCACACGTATTTGCTGATGCTTTAATAAGGGAAAAAAAAAACCCAAACCCAACTCATCACCAGTACTGCATCTTGTTCTTCCGTTTCTTGTGAGCCTCATCAACATTTTCTGTCTGGTCAACATAAATGTTAATTGCAACAGGATGAAAATTTTTAGGATGCTACCTTTTTTGAGCCAGATCTAACTTCAGTTCCTGTACATAGAAGGTGGTACTGTAAGAAACCTGGAATGAGTTTTGGAAACAAAATTCTCAAGAAAATTCAGTTTTAATTTTTTATCTGATTCAACTATTCCCCGAGTTTAGCTAGAAGTCAGGAGGAAATCCAAGTAGAATGCTTTCCTATTTTTTTAAAATTTATTTAACTGATTCTTTCATTTATAACTCATCAAATCGAGTTTAATTGACCAATAGCTACTTCTGATGGCATACTAGCAAAGTTGTCTCAGCAAAATCATGTGTCTGTACTCTACAGGAACATTTGCTTTAATTTTTAGAAATTCTCACTACAAGATACTGTAGACTTGAGAAAAAAAGTCAGGAGCACAAATCTCAATGAACATATCAGCATTACTCATTTTTTTCATGATATAACCCAACTGATCCATCTTAATTGTTTTTGATTCAATGACTGTAGGTTCAGGGCACAGTTTTGCTGAGGCTGTTCATGGAAGTCACACATTTCATTCCTGTTTTTAGGAAAAGCAGGTAACTTTTGCTGTATGAAAACGAATGCAGGCTGTTATGGGAACACCTTAAGCAATTTCATGGAAAACCTCATGAGCTACCAAGCCAAGTTTTAGGCTAAAAAGGGAAATAATAAAGATTAGTAGTTCTGAAAATATGCTGTGGAAATTAAAAACTGCAAAATAAACCTGGTACTTCTTCCTGTGAGGTAAAATAAGGAAAAATTTAAGCTTGTAAATTGATTTCTAGTATTAGGTTTTCTGATATAAAGTTTCTAAAGTACAAGTTGCTCAAATATTCCCTCTTCCTTGTGCATGAATAGTGATTTGATTATCTCCACAAACCTGGGTCTGAGACATGGGAGAGTGCTGCTGCTTTTTTTTTTTTGTGAGACTTGTTTTTTTTTCCTGGGACTTTTATGCTCTTGCCACTGTTCAAAAATATCTTCTAAAATCTGATGTAATAAAGACAGAATTACATCCCTAGGCCCTCAGAACGATCAATAAGTAAGTTAATTTCCTGAGTGGCCGTACAGCTCCTGGTTTGTAAGAGAGAAAAAAGGACTAAAGGACATCAAAATATGGGCCCAGAGAAAGGCAACTCCAACAGCAAATCCAACTCCCTGCAAATACAGACACCTGTGATGCTCCTGCTAGGCAGAGTCCTTTCTCCCTTCACACTAAGACATACCCACATCTCTCAGAAATAAGAAGCAAGTGTTCCATTCCTGGGGTAACATCTTTTGGGATCTATGGCAAGGGAAGAGGGGGAAAAAAAGAGAAGGGCAGCAAGTGAGGAAGAGATATTTGTGAGGGTTTTGCCTCCCACTTCCCCATGGCACAGGCCAGTGCAATACAACCTCACTGCCCCATAGAGCAGCCACATACCTCCTGTTCAGGCTGACCACTTATTTTCACTCTTAGGAACAACAGGCCATGGAGAAAACCAACCTAATCATAGAATCATAGAATGGTTAGGATTGGAAGGGACCTTAAAGCTCATCCAGTTCCAACCCCCCTGCCATCAGCAGGGACACCTTCCACTAGACCAGGTTGCTCAAAGCCTCATCCAATCTGGCCTTCAACACTTCCAGGGAGGGGGCATCCACAACTTCCTTGGGCAACCTGTTCCAGTGTCTGACCACCCTCACAGTGAAGAACTTCTTCCTAATATCTAATCTAAACCTCCCCTCTTTCAGCTTAAACCCATTTCCCCTTGTTTTGTCATTGTGAAAAGTCCTTCCCCAGCTTTCTTGTAGGCCCCCTTCAGATATTGGAAGGCTGCTATAAGATCTCCCCAGAATCTAATCATAGAGAAAGGGAATGATCACTCCGGTGGGCAATCACTCTGCTATCCTCATGCCAGACCACAAACAGGCGCACACAGGGAAGTGTGCTAGAAACCAGGAAGATTGTCAAATCCTTTTGATGAAGATATTCCTGAGCTTTCCCACCCCTACAAACCCAGCTCCTCTTCTCCACCCTTCAGCTCAGAGCCTTCTTATGCAACCTTAAATGACAAACTCCAGCCGGGTCCTGTTTGCTTGAGAGAGAGCAGCCAGCACATCCCCACATGTGATCTCAGCGCTGTTCTCAGCCAGAAGAAAACAGCACACCTCTTGCACGACTCACCAGGACCTCCTGCCTGGCTGCTCAGTCACCCTCCTGACGCCGGGGAGGGCAGACCTACACGCACCACAGATCGCAACGGCCATACAGAAAGCTCTTCCAGCTGAAGTGCTGTCAGTGTCAGTCTTCAACTCGGCTACGCTGTCACTGTTGTCCTGCTAACCAAACACAATACCAAACACACAGCTATCACCAGAGAGAAGACACCAGTAGTATAACTGCGCCCATGACCAACGCAGGTCTCACTATTCCATTTACAGAATCACAGAATGTTGGGGGTTGGAA